>NC_091284.1:145073250-145310750 GCF_032444005.1 Ranitomeya imitator | reverse complement strand
TGTGTGTGTAAGAAGGATGTTTGAAAGCTGTTTTCTGTATATTGCAAAATACAAATGCCCAGGAAACCAATCTATTTTTCATACAGAACTGTTTTTCCTGCTCAGAGTTGGAACTCTCTTTGAGAGAATGTAATCAAGTGTGTCTAAACCAATTATGTATGTTTTGGCGCTATGGCTAAGTCCAAGTGTGAAGCTAAAATGGCTGTCAAAGCTAAAAACCCACTTATATTGATGTTCCGAAATGAAATCCAATTTCTAGGAAATTCACTGAAGCAAACAAACATAATACTTTATATAATATGGATCATATTGCTCATTGTTTAAATAGAGTGAAAGAGTACAGCAAGGCATTTGCAGGATCGATATAATTGTGTTCTCGATGTCAGAAACGAAATATTTTGCTCAAAGGTAAAACATTTAATCAAACGAATTGGGACAATATTGACATCTATAGTTTCATAAATATAACAAATTTGGAGGCAAAAAGACAAAGGCCTTGAGCTGCACACATCTTTTCACAACCTACATGTGTGTGTTGTGAACTATTGATATCAAGCAGAAAGAACAGTAACATAAAAAAAGAAAAACAATTATACAATATAGATAGAAAATATCTTTTGTCAATCAGATTATCAAGGGCATGTCTACAGAAGAAGCAGAGGAAGGAGTCACTCTTGAATTTCTGGTGGAGCCGGCAGGCATACAACCTTCAGTAGACATATGGGCGGACACAGACAAAAAAAATGGTATGTGGCCCTTTGCAGCCCAATAGCTCTTGCACCTTTTTATATGCTGCTTTGGAGTTAGAAATGGGTGCCCTTACATCTATGGACCCTGTGCAGCTGCACATAGTATGTCCACCTCTGAGTAGACACAAATATTTAAAATGGCACCTTTTCCTGAATAAGTTGCCAGTTTACTGAACCAGAGAAAACCAGGCAATAATTTTGTTTGGAGGGGAGAAGACATTGATTTTATTCGAGGAATTAAGTTTGCCTTTTCTCTGAGTGCACACAGTTTTTCACACTAAGGAGTATTGCCATGAACAAAGTTCATTTTAAAGTCTGTTTTAATAAATAGATCTTGGAATAATAATTTCCCCAATTGGATGTGTTTAAATAAAATGCTCCCGTAATGAGATAAACTTATAAATGTGCCCCTGCCGTGTACTGTATAATGGCCGTGTCTGTCCATGCAGGAGCCACAGATCCTGGGCAGGTAAGATAGGATTATCTCAGCACAGGAACATTTTTTTAAACACATCCAATTGGGGAAATTATTATTCCAAGATCTATTGGGACATGGGACAACCACTTTAAGGAGGCACTGTTTTATTCAGGTCATAGAGCACATGAAATATATTTGGGAGCACAGCCACAATTTGGGCTGTTTTGGGACATTATTATGAAGTGACGCTAAATATGTGTTGCATTGAGGGGGACACAATGTGTAGCTCTATTTTATTTAGGAGTACAATGTGTAGTATTATTAAATTCAGAGGGCAAAATATTTTGTGACTTATACTCAGGGGAACAGTGTGTGGCACTATGAAATTATTTTGTAATTGTAGAGAAAATATGTAAAAACATTGAGAATAAACTCTTTCAAGACAAGTTATGGCTTAGATCAGTTGTCACGGAGGTCTGGATCAGATGGAAAAGAAAAAGAGAAATTACTACAATTAAAGAAGAATAGGTATACCTTAGACCGCAATACATTTGTACAGGATTCATTGTGTGATCTACAGCTATGATGTTTGGTAACAATAAAACCCATCATACCTTAGCATTATTTAGACAACAAGATGCAGTACCACTTATTTTTTGGTCTTTCTAATTGCTTTTGAATGGAACTGAGCTGCCAAACAGTGTTTACAGTTGTGGTCAAAATGACTGGCCTACCTGGATAATTAGTACACCATGGAAATATCTCCTAAATACAGTGTTTAGTGAAACTGCTAGGATAAATATAACATGTAATGTTTGATACTGGACAAAAAAAATAAAATGAAAACTTGATAGAAGAAAAGGGTTATAAAATTGGAAGCAATTTTTAGGGCACAATTATTGACATTGGCTTTCCATTTTAAAACAAAGAACAAACTTAATTGTTTTTAAAATTAAAAGTGATTAATTAGAAAGTAAACAAGCCTGTCACACCTTCACAGGGATCAGATTACTTTAATTAGTCTAAACATGGTGGATTTGATACCTAAAAGGCCAGTTTTATTGCCTGTTCATTGTTAACAATGGCAATGACAAGATAACTTGTCCGAGTAGACTAGAAATGCTTTTACCGCCATGCACAATTAGTCTATCTCCAAAACCCTCAACATCCCTGCATCACAGCCAAGCATCTTCCAAGACAGAAGAAAGAAGAAAATGAATGGAAGATAGCCACAAAAAGTGGTTTTAAATATGGCAAAGACGCCATGTACAACATCCAGAGAACTTCAGAGACAGCTTAAATAGCAAGGACCAAGAAACGTCCCTCTGCTAAAAAAAATGCACAAAAACAGTGGCTGAAATTTGCCAGAAATTAGAGACCAAACAAAATTATTATTTAGAAGTGTTTTATGGATAAATGTAACAAAACCATAGCTCTTTGGCAATGCATACTAGAGGTTTGTTTATAGATGATGAACAAAACCTTTAAAGTAAATTAAAAAGGGTGGAGGATCCATATTGTTGTGTAGGTGCTTTGCTGATTCCAGGATAGAGAGTCTTGAATGTGGTAGAGGAAAAAATTAGTTAGCTGATTATCAGAGCATATTAGAGCAAAATGTGTTCCAATATAGAGCAAAACTAGGTTTGAGTAATACAAAATGGGTCCTGAAGCAGAATAATGACCCATTACACACATCCAAAAGTACTGAAGAATGGTTAAGAAAGAAAAAATAGTATATTTTGAACTAATCAGCAAGGAGTCGTGATCTCAAACCAAATGACAATTTTGAAGAGAAATGAAATTTGCTTTTGATAAAAAACAAACAGTGGTAGAGTAATAGATACTACAGGCAGGTAGATACAAGTAGCTTATAGATGGCTACAATGAAACTGTTTGGAGACTGTAATTGTTGCCAAAGTTGTATGAGTTATATGTATTATTAGGGTAGGTTGCCTTCCATCTTGTCCATTTCCATTAATATATTATTATTTTTTTCTAAATGAATGTATGCATGGTGACATGTCAACTATTTTATCACTTTTTGACGAGATTCTAAAATATGTCAATAATACAGATTTGGCACATATCTACTTATTTTTGATGATGTTACAGGAGTTGTCCATTCCAAATCAATAAGTCTGCAGTCACTCTGTGTGACTGCAGACTTATGAATCCCCCCAGCGCAATCGCTGTGCACTTGAAGCATTCACTGGTTTTTGAGCTTGGACCAGAGGGTATATATGTATATGGAGCAATGCCTCCTTCACTAAACACAGACTTCTCTAGTTGGGGCACAGGTTTGCTCAATACAAATGTATAGAGTAAGATTGCACCCACTGGTCGGGCTCTGGCTAAGAGTATGTTTAACTGAGTTATACCTTCTGTTCTCGGCTGAGAAACTGGAGAATTCTTACAGTGTGTATGCAGGGGGAATTCATTAGTGTGCAGTCACACAGAGTGACTGCAGACATCGATTTGGACTGCATAACCCCTTTAAAACTTTTTATAGGAAAAACAATCTGGGGTGCTAATAATGTTGACAACACTGTGTACTGACTTAATTTCTGGTACCTTGTCTATGTAATGAGCTTTGTTCTGTTACTGTATTTTTGCATTGTGTTTGATTTTGGCACTGTACTTACAGTATGTATTGAACTTGGCTCTGGCAGTGTAGTTACATTCTTTGCTTGTTAATGCATTTGTGTACTTTTTTATATGTGAACTAGTACCAGATGAGAAGTGCTATGAGCACCACACATTCCCATTCTTCCTATTGTTAATGTAGTGAGATTGAGCGAGGGGAATGAGGATGTCGAGTCCATATGGGTCGAAATACATGGAAGGAAAAATAGCAACAATTTTCTCATTAGGGTCTGTTACAAATCCCCAAATATAACAGAAATCATGAACTGTCTACTACTAAGACAGATAGATGAAGATGCAACCCATAATGAGGTCCTTGTTATGGGGGACTTTAATTACCTGGTTATTAACTGGGAAACAGAGACCTACAGAACCCATAAAGGCAACAGGTTTCTGCTAATAACCAAGAAAAAATATTTTTCACAATTACTGCAAAATCCAACCAGAGGAGCAGCACCTTTAGACCTAATACTATCTAATAGAACTGACAGAATAACAAATTTGCGTCGGGCATCTAGGAAATAGCGACCACAATATTTTAGTTTCACTTGTCTTTTGTGAGGGGAACTTGTCAGGGAGTCACGAAAACACTGAACTTTAGGAAGGCAATGTTTGACCAGCTTAGAGATGCCCTTAATCTGGTTGATTGGGACAATGTCCTCAGAAATAAGAATACAGATAATAAATGGGAAATGTTTAAGAACATCCAAAATAGGCACTGTAAGCGGTTTATACCTTGTGGGAATAAAAGCACAAGAAATAGAAGAAACCCAATGTGGCTAAACAAACAAGTTAGAGGGGCAATTAACAGGAAAAAGAAAGCATTTAAACTAAAGCAGGATGGCACCGTTGAAGACCAAAAAACTATAGGGAAACTAATTAAAGCTGCCAAAAAGGAAACAGAGATGCACATTGCTAAGGAAAGTAAAACTAATCCCAAACTGTTCTTCAACTATATCAATAGTAAAATAATCAAAAGTGGAAGTGTAGGCCCCTTAAAAAATTGTGAGGAAAGAATGGTTGTAGATGATGAGGAAAGAGCTAATATATTAAACACCTTCTTCTCCACAGTATTCATTGTGGAAAATAAAATGCTAGGTGAAATTCCGAGCGACAAAGAAAAAACTATATTAATAATCATCAATCTAACACAAAAAGAGGTGTGAAATCAGCTAAATAAGATTAAAATAGATAAATCTCCAGGTCCGGTAGGCATACACCCACAAATACTAAGATAACTAAGTAATGTCATAGACAAACCATTATTTCTTATATTCAGGGACTCTATAGCGATGGGGTCTGTTCCGCAGGACTGGCACATAGCAAATGTGGTACCAATATTCAAAAAGGGCTCTAAAATTGAACTTGAAAATTATAGGCTAGTAAGTCTAAGCTCTATTGTTGGTGAAATATCTGAAGGGTTTCTTAAGGATGTTATTCAAGATTTTCTCAATGAGAATAACTGTTTAACTCCATATCAGCATGGGTTTATGAGGAATCACTCTTGTCAAAGCAACCTAATCAGTTTTTAAGAAGAGTTAAGCTATAGTCTGGACCAAGGTGAGTCATTGGACGTGGCATATCTTGATTTTTCCAAAGCGTTTGATACCATGCCACACAAGAGGTTGGTACACAAAATGAGAATGCTTGGTCTGGGGGAAAATGTGTGTAAATGGGTTAGTAACTGGCTTAGTAATAGAAAGCAGAGGGTGGTTATAAATGGTATAGTCTCTAACTGGGTCGCTGTGACCAGTGGGGTACCGCAGGGGTCGGTGTTGGGACCTATTCTCTTCAACATATTTATTAACAATATGGTAGAAGGTTTACACAGTAAAATATTGATATTTGCAGATGATGCAAAACTATGTAAAGCAGTTAATACAAGAGAAGATAGTATTCTGCTACTGATGGATCTGGATAAGTTGGAAACTTGGGCCGAGAGGTGGCAGATGCGTTTAACAATGATAAATGTAAGGTTATACACATGGGAAGAAGGAATCAATATCACCATTACACACTGAATGGGAAACCACTGGGTAAATCTGACATGGAGAAGGACTTGGGGATCCTAGTTAATGATAATCTTACCTGGAGCAGCCAGTGCCAGGCTGCAGCTGCCAAGGCAAACAGGATCATGGGGTGCAATAAAAGAGGTCTGGATACACATGATAAGAGCATTATACTGCCTCTGTATTAATCTCTGGTTAGACCGCACATGGAGTACTGTGTCCAGTTTTGGGCACCGGTGTTCAGGAAGGATATAATGGAACTAGAGAGAGTACAAAGGAGGGCAAGAAAATTAATAAAGGGGATAGGGGAGCTACAATACCTGGAGAGATTAGCAAAATTAGGATTATTTAGTCTAGAAAAAAGACGACTGAGGGGCGATGTAACCATGTATAAGTATATAAGGGGACAATACAAATATCACTCTGAGGATCTGCTTATACCAAGGAAGGTGAAGGTCACAAGGGGGAATGCTCTGCGTCTGGAGGAGAGAAGGTTTCTCAACCAACATAGAAGAGGATTCATTACTGTTAGGGCAGTGAGAATCTGGAATTCCTTGCCTGAGGAGTTGGTGATGGCGAACGCAGTCGAGGGTTTCAAGGGAGGCCTGGATGTCTTCCTGGAGCGTAACAATATTGTATCTTACAGTTATTAGGTTCTTTAGAAAGACATACATCTGGGGATTTACTCTGACAGAATGTAGGCTGAACTGGATGGACAAATGTCTTTTTTTGGCCTTGCTAACTATGTTACTATGTTACTATGAGAAATTACTAATTAAATTCAGATTTGCTAACTTTTCCAAATTTGATTTGTGAAAAATAATTTGCTCAAATCTCAATACTGTAAAGCTTGTAAATGCTTGGAAAATACATGTGGGGGAAAGGAGAGGACCCTGATGACCATAAGAGCTTAAATGCTATTATACAGAAGAGAGAGAGGACCTTGCTGATCAAGAGATTAAAATGTATAGGAGAGAGAGAAAGAGAGTGAACTGGTCTTACACTTTATAAGCAAGAGAGTGGAAACCTTGCTGAACATAGGAGATAAACTCTACATGAAAAACTTACCCAGTGAATCTGGAAATGGAAAATTACTCTAACATACAAACTGTGCCCTACGAGGGAACTGCTGATCTGTGATGGCCCAGGTACTGCTCATTACTGTACAAGGTTGGATAATCTGTAAGATGTCATAGCTGCAGGGCATTATGGGAAAGCCTGCACAGGAACACAAGATTACATTAGCCCACTCTCTGCTACTTTAGCAGTGTGGAAAATAATGGTGCTCAAGTTTCTTTTCTAAACCGGATCTCAAAATATTCAAACTTGTGCAAATCCATGAATTTTATGACATTCAACTCAAACTCAATGCTCCGCAGATTAATTTGCTAGTCTTTAATTATAATAGCTGTAATGTGGTAAATTAATGTTAGCATTTTACACTGAGTAGCACATATGTTGGAAAATGTACATGAAATTACTTTTGCAAACATAAATATTTAGACTCAGCCACTAATTGTAGCTGGTCTCCAATGGTGTCAAACAGCACAGTTCCTTGAATAAGTAATCAAATATATTGTGTGCACGGAGATTATTTTTCATTAAGGGGTTAAATACATTTTCCCATGTTATAAATTGACGACATATTGTTTGGATATGTCATTTTATTTATGTGATGGGGGTCTCACTGTTCTTGCTTATACAGTGGTGACCTGGCAAACCGCTGTGCAGGGAGCTGCAATAAAATGTTGCTTTATAACATGAGAAAAGAAAATCTGGAGCTTCATTTATATTATCTTTATTATCTACTGATAGGGGTAAAAGTCACATCATGTATGCTAAGCATTCATAAAAGCCTGTACTTGAAATTTTTTAGCATCCAACATACATGTACACTATAATCGCTAGAACACTAATATTGGCGTTAGTTTATATAAATTTCAGCTTTTCAATCTATTGTATTTAAAATGTCTAAATTTTTATATATATATATATATATATATCTTCATACTGTATATTTTTTTAAAACATGGATTAAACAGTATATCACATTATTGTTAATTATGGGTATTGAAATTGAAGACCCAATGGAAACTCCAGTAGAATTGGAAATGAAAAGTTTTCTCTATATTTGGTATTACTCCAGTGTACTTTTCAGTTTACAGTCTTTTCAATAAAGCTTAACTTTGTTAAGTGTTGTTATGACTGAAGTGTTTGTCACCTAAATGGGCCTTTAAATCGTTGCTTGAACAGTTACATTTATTTCAGTGCAGCACCTTCCATTCAAAATTGCCCAATTTAAACAACTGTCAAAATGCACCAAAAATAATGATACAGTTTCATGTCAGTCTACTATGTTTTGTACAAACTAATGTCCTCAGTAAAAGACAGATATATCGTTGCTACGTACATCAAGCTGCCATCAAACAATGGCTTCTATTATTTATTTTGGGACATTTTGTACAGGCACAATGTGTCAGTGTACAGTACATTACTGCTCAGAATAGTATTACTTGTAGTTAGATGCAAATAATTTAGATAACTTGATTTGGGGGCCATATAAAATCCATCATAGTCGATTGCAATTTTTTTTTTTTAAAAAAAGCTAATTTCTTTCACTTCATCAAAATAATAAGGACATTACTTACAGTAGTTCTCCCAATAGGATGATCTTTGTTTATATTATTTACCATTTAATGTGATCTAAAAGTAATAGAGGTAAGTCCTGATAAAAGGTCTCCTACAGAGATGTGTGGATTAATCTGTGGAGAATTAAGGGGTTTCCGTTAATCAACAGATATTTGAATGATACTAAGTTCCAAAATTGGATGTCTTTAAATAAAATGTTCCTGTGCTGAGATAATCTTATACCAGTGCCCCTGCTGTGTAATGTGTAATGGCCGTGTCTGACCGTACAGGAACATGGTCTGATCATACCACATCTCCTGGGCAGGGAAGGACGCAAATGAGAGTATACAGACACTACAGCAGAGGATCACAGCTGATTCTTTCTGTGAGATGAAACATTTCCCTGCCTGTTATTAAACATTGTTTTACTTCAAAAAAACTAATTATTTGCTTTCCCATACTGCAATGTCTGTATACTGTTTTGCTTCCCCCTTCCCAGGAGATTTGGTATGATCAGACCATGTTCCTGCACGATCAGACAATTTGCGGCTGCCATTTCGCAAACTTCTGAAGATCTAGCGCGCCGGCTTATGGCATTAATTGCAGCAGGCTTACCCAGAATGCTCTGCAGCTATACATTCCAGAGTTGCTAACCATGCAAAAATTTCAGGAGAGTTCGTAAAAATGGGCCACTTTTTTTCCAGTATGTAAAAAAAAAATTAAGGTGCCCGTAATATTTTGAAGTTGAAGAAACGTATAATGATTATTTTGACTGCAATTATCAGCATTTAGATTCCACAGTGAACCCAGTTAATGTTTAGAATAATAATGATTTATTATAGTTTTCCAATGTGTCTGTAAAAATATTGTCTATGATTTTTAGATAATTTGTAAAAAAAAATACAAAGTCAAGTTTGTGACCCTAATCACATCACATGGTCAAGCCAATAAGGTTTTAAAAGATAGGGGCCAGCCAAGGAGCGCCAATTTATGCTATTAGAGAGTAGGGATAAAAGGTTAGAGCACACAGAATAGGGACAGAAAAAGCAGTGGGTGGTGTACTACTTCAGTGCACAAGCAAATTGAAAATTGTGGCAATAGTCTGTGAATCCTAATCCAAAAGATTGAAGTGATATATATATATATATATATATATAGGGAAGTGCTGAGGCTGCATAGCCACTCGGAGTGATATACTGCCCAAGAGTATCTTAACATCACTTTTTCGCCCTCTCTGTCTTTACAGGGTAATTAGTGGATTTTTCAGCATTAATTTTTGCGCAAATTTATTTGTCACAATCGCATTTTTGGGGGGAAAACATGGAGAATTAAAATTTCTAAGGAACCGCTTATCTCTGGTTTCCTTTAATAGTTAGTGTTGCATGGTTGGCCATTTAATTGAGAGTATTTCAATTTGATGTAGGATAAAAGAATGTCTGCCTTTTGCTTTTGGAGCCACATATGCAATTATCAGCTTAATAATAAGGTATTTTCTTGTAAAGAAAAATACTTCCAGTTGGGGAAATCATTTTAATACTGAAGAAAATCAGTATCTAAAAAACATTGACACAGATTTCTCATTGGAAAATTACCCTCCCAATTTTGCAACCTCACCTCACTTCTTTACATGTCCAGTAATTTTTTATCACTAATATCTTTTGTAGCAATCCCACCAGCCTTAATTGTTGAGTTAGGATGTCTTGGAAAAGAGTCTACCTTGGACATGGGACATATTGTCTTATACTAAAATATATCTCAAAAGATTTAAGGTAAAATTTAAAGGGACCACGTCAGCTCTACACACACAGTTTGCCTGCAGATAAAGCGGTGTTCTGCAGAAAAATAGAGTTTAAATCATGCTTGGCAGGCTTGCTGGAAGTATGGCCACTGGTAGAAAATGAAATTATATTCTCTACACACTATATACTGTACAGTAAGTGTACTATAATCAATACCTGACACATTGATTGACAGCCAGCTCTGCACACATGAACTTACAACTGGAATAAATGTGCTTAGTGCGAAGTAGAAAATATAACTGCACAAAGTGCTAGACTAATTGCTAACATGTAGCTGTATTTTGCATTGTTGTAAATTCTGAATAAGTCATAGCAGAGTATTGCTGCATAAGGTATTAAAAAACATCTCTGAGATAGTTTAATTAATTAACATGATGCTCGCATTTCCTATAGGGATATAAATAAAAAGAATGAGAAATTGAAGATAGCTTGATGTATGGGTAGCATATGAAATTAGTTGAGGTTAACCTTCAATTATCATGCCAACGTGTGACTATTTACTCAATAAAGGGACAACTAAAAAAAAATTCCACCCCAAGTAGACTCATTTCTAAAACATTTAGTGTATTTCTATATTTTTTTATTACTGTATATGTTTAGACAATTTGGTTACTGTAAATTGGACCACAATTATTTATGTATTATGAATTCCATCACAATATCAAGGGTGAGATGTTATGATTTTTTTTATCAGGAGCACAACTCCCCTACCTTACAGTTTCTTGCTTGGTCAGGGGTGGAACTTTTGAAGATTGAAAGTTCAGACTAGTGATATGGTTGTGTAGCTGGTCATGTGTGCTTTGGCATGCTACAAACAGAAGCAGCTTTTCCGCTGTAGCTAGTTAGAGGAGCAGGGGCACTAAAGCTGGCCAGATCAAATGATCCTGGCCAGCTTTAGACTGGCACAAGCAGGTTCTAAAACCTAGAGCCTGATAGTGGTGCACGTTCTACACCTAGGTAACCGGTCATTCTGAGACTGCAGGGTGTCTAGTAACCGATCCAATGAGCAGTCAACTACCGAATTAAAAGTCCCTGTGTTCTTTAGAGAATATGAGTCTGTTTAGTAATATTTAATTGCAAAGTTCTTAGCTTTTATAAGCATTTCACAATTTCACCCATTTAAGAAGATGAGAATACAACCTTAACACTTTCACAACATGTGCTGTACATCTACATGTATGGCTTAAATTGGAAGCGGGTGTATGGAGTGAGCTCACGGGGTGAGCATGACCAATACCCAGCAAGTCATGGCTGTGTGTTACAGCCAGGATTTGCCTCTAGCAATTGATTCACGACCGGTTGCTGGGCTTCAAAGGAGACAGTGATTTTTGCTATAAAAAGCAATGCTGTGGCATTGCTGTATATGGCACAATCAATCAGACAACTGCAGCTTCAAATCCCCTCAGGGGACTAGCAAAGCAATGAAAAGTAAATGAAAGTTGTAAAAAATATGAAAAAAGTTAAAATCATCCCCTTTGCGCCCATTAAAATTAAAGATAATGAAAACAAAAAAAAAATTACACATATGTGTAATTGCCGCATTCCGAAAAGTCTGATCTATTCAAATATAAAAAAATTAACTTAATCGATAAACACCATAAACAAAATTAAAATCAAGAGAGATAAAATACATTTTTTTACAGTCACTGCAATACCACAAAAAATGCTGCAAAAAGCGATAAAACAGCATATCTATCCAAAATCAATAAAAACATCTCACTAGCAAAAATAAGTTCTCACTTGGCACCATCGTTCGAAAGATCAAAATGTGATGGGTCTCGGAAAATTACAACACAACCCAAATTTTTATTTTCTAAACGTTTGACTTTTTTTCACCAGTAAAATGATGAAAAAAATTGACAAATCGGTATTGCCATAATCATACTGATGAGCAGAAACATATTGCAAAGTAATTTTTACTGCAAAATTTACACACTACAAACGATTCCCAAAAACAATGTGTGTTTTGTGTTTTTTTCACAATTCCTCCCCACTTGGAATTTTTTTCCTTTTTTCCCAATACATTATACAGTAAAAAAAAATGGTGTCATTCGAATGAACTACTCATATCACAAAAACTACCCTCCTTCGTCTATGTGCATAGAAAAATAAAAGATATGTAGCACTGGGAAGAAGGGGAGAAAAAACGAAAATGCAGAAAAAACTTGAAGGGCTTAACATTTCTCAGAGAATGAAAAGTCGACTCACCATAAAGCTTAAGGCATGGCCCCATATCTATCACTGAGCCATGCAATGAGCCTATCCTGCACAGGGACTTCCGAATCTATCAAACACTTGGTCAATGCCAATCCTTAAGACATCGCATTCTCATCCTTTGGAATACTTTTGTAATTTCTGAGCAACAAGATGAAGAAATCAATTTGCTTAACTTTTTCCAGAAACACAGAGGAAGACAAGAAGCTGCCAGAATAGAAGATTGACCTTCTTTAAATCCATTCGAGTAGATCTTTTTTCTATAGCCATCTGTAGGCAAGAGACAGGAAAACCCCAAACATTTGATCCAATGTATATAAGTAAGCATCCTAAATTATCACAGATTTAGTCATTTTAATTTTAACAATTCTTTATCTGCTAAGACTTTGCTGCTGGATCCTAGATTTGTTCCTTTGTTCACAATTAATATGTAATATTTTAGAAACAGAGTACCTAAGATAGTCTAATTTACTTGTGCCAATAAATGTATTCCCCATGATCTGTCCATGTATATTCAAAATAAACACATTTATATTATGAGAAAAAGGAAAAAGTATGAAGGAGTAATTGAAGTGTATTAGATGAGTCATTCTCCAGTAAAGTCTTATTGTTTCGTGAAACTCCTGCAAAGGTAAAGTTGTCTTGATAAGTAACTCCCTTCACATGTTCAGTATGTTGAAGGGTTGAAGGATTATTATATTTGACATACACAATGTAGCAAATCGTGATGTGCTGAACACTCATTGCTATTCAAAACCACTAACACAGCAAACAATACAGTTATCACGGAATAATAGTCAATATAAATAAACAGTAACATTTGGGGGAACAAAAATTTAATGAAAAATAAAAGTAAGAAGGCTGTGTTGTTTTTATTTTTTAGATATTTTTTCCACGTGTATCTTTTTTGTAAAGGGGGTTATGAGTTTTGTAACTTTTAGTGTGATCCAAAACAAGAATGACTTGACAGAATGACTCCATGGTAGCAGACTACAAATATAATCTATGTAGTCTGATATTACTAGTCATCCAACAGTTTTGCAAATGTATTCCTTGCTCCACTGATCTGAAGATCGATTTATGCAAAATTTGTTCTGATCTGTTAAGGCCAGTGAAATCAATTATTTCCCAGAAATGCACTAATCTACTGATTAATATCACTAGTTCTGTAATTAAAAGACAGTGTGGAGGACACAGAGGACATCATCAATATCAATGAACGACTTAGGGCTTGTGATAGCAGATTGGACATGGCATGGTATGGGACACCCATTGGACTACTTGACATTCATTAGTAAACACAGCCAGCAAAATCTTCAAAGTTTTTTAGATTTAAGATATGCCTAACTGCTGGGGTGCAAGTGACTAGTTGTTTACAGGAAAATTTAATGACAGTTTCCCTTTTACAAGTAGCGGGACGTTATAAGACTGCAGGACTGGACTACCCTGGGTTTGTTTGTACCCTGCAATATGGCAAAAACAGCACTGTATAGGAGCTGTTTGCATAAAACAGTAGGCATATTAAATTAGGCTTATATTGCTCTAGGCTAGCTTGTTAATGAGACATAGAAAATCTGTCAATCAAGTACAAGTGTTGCTTTGCAGAGAATTAGTAGGTTCATCTGTCAGATTTCTGAATATTGAACTTGATAGCCATTTCTACAGTCATTAAACCTATCACTGTTGAGTAAAGCAAACTTCAAACATTTCATATATATATATATATATATATATATATATACTGTATCATTGCTGGAAATGATTTAATCCACTAAACCCTGTCTCTTCTCGAATTCTGCCTGATTTCACGTTACACAGAACCTTTATTATCTATGCTTTTCCAAGATATATAATTCAATAATTAGCTGTCAGAGGCATCAGGATCTAACCTCCAAACACTCATGACAGTTACAGGCTTTGCTGTACTATGTTATCCACAAAACTCCAGTTTAATGAGGGAAAAAATCTATGTATTTTGATGTTATATATTCATTTACATCTCTCGGCTACAAAAAAAATCCTCATTTGCATTAGCTATTTGCAAAAAAATGCCAGGAAAATATAGTAAGATCTTATAACATGATCTAAAACACGGTGACATTTTGACTTGTTGCCTAGCCGTTTATGACCATTACTGTACTGGAAAAATTACAGTATTACCGTGTTGGTTTTGAAATGCCAGATGCTGTTGTAACACACTTTTCATCACAAATTAAACTTTTAGTTTGTGCTACAGAAAAATAAGTCAGAAAAATATGTAGAATGTTTAGAAATATCTTTTATCCTTTTATCAGAAACCGTTTCCTAGAGGGCTTTCTTTAGGTATTAGCCTCCTGTGCTTATGGCTAAGTTGGACCTACATGAGAAAGGTCTAATTACCTATGTTTATTATAATTGAGAAGGAAATCAGTGGGAAGGATGATACTATAGATCAGTGGTCCCCAACCTTTCTAACCTTGATAGTCACATTCAGGTTGGAGAGAGAGGGATCAGAGTGTTCACATCCAGCTCCCTACTCTTAAGGTACCTTCACACTGAGCAACTTTCCAACAAGTGAGACACTGATCCGTGATGTTGCAGCGTCCTGGATAGTGATATCGTTGTGTTTGACACGCAGCAGCGATCAGGATGCCGCTGTGACATCGCTGGTCGTAGCTAGAAGTCCGGAACTTTATTTGGTTGTCAGCTTGGCGTGATTCGTCATGTTTGACAGCAAAAGCAACGATGCCTGCAATGGTTTTTCATGGAGCTAACAACCAGTGAGAACGATAAGTACGTCACTGGATCGCTCCTGCATCGTTCAGCTGTTGCCGGTGTTTGACGTCTCCTAGCGACCTAAACAGCGACACTGCAGCGATCGGCTCGTTGTCTATATTGCTGCAGCATCGCTTAATGTGACGGTACCTTTACACAATAGTGACACATTGAGCCACCATTACTGGTTAAATGACAGCCTAACCATTTCCAGAGAAATCACACCTACACAGTATACATGCATTCATACTATTTCATCTCACCCCCATTTAGTAATCTTGCCTCAAGGGCTACCACCACAATACCACATCTAGCTATAAGCAACTTCACTATCTGGAAGTATTACTTACCGTATATACTCGAGTATAAGCCGAGATTTTCAGCCCAAAATTTTGGGCTGAAAGTGCCGCTCTCGGCTTATACTCGAGTCAAGGTGGGTGGCAGGGTCGGCGGGTGAGGGGGTGAGGGCGCTGAGGTATACTTACCTAGTCCCAGCGATCCTCGCGCTGTCCCTGCCGTCCCACGGGCTTCTGTGCTGCAGCTTCTTCCCCTCTTCAGCAGTCACGTGGGACCGCTCATTACAGAAATGAATAAGCGGCTCCACCTCCCATAGGGGCGGAGCCGCCTATTCATTCCTCTAATCAGCGGTGCCGGTGACCGCTGATAGAGAAAGAAGCTGCGGCACCGAAGACCAGGCAGAGGGACAGCGCGAGGATCGCCAGGACTAGGTAAGTATAGCATATTCACCTGTCCTCGTTCCAGCCGCCGGGCGTCGCTCAATCTTCCCGGCGCCTCCATCTTCCCGGCGTCTGCGCTCTGACTGTTCAGGCAGAGGGCGCGATGACGCATATAGTGTGCACGGCGCCCTCTGCCTGATCAGTCAGAGCAGAGATGCCGGGAAGATGGAGGCGCCGGAACGAGACGCCGAGAGCTGCAATCAAGGGAGGTGAGTATGTGTTTTTTTTTTTTATTGCAGCAGCAGCAGCGGCGGCAGAGATTTATGTGGAGCATCTATGGGGCACAGTGAACGGTGCAGAGCACCGTATATGGCACATCTATGGGGCACAGTGAACGGTGCAGAGCACCGTATATGGCACATCTATGGGGCACAGTGAACGGTGCAGGGCACCGTATATGGCACATCTATGGGGCACAGTGAACGGTGCAGGGCACCATATATGGCACATCTATGGGGCACAGTGAACGGTGCAGAGCACCGTATATGGCACATCTATGGGGCACAATGAACGGTGCAGAGCACCGTATATGGCACATCTATGGGGCACAGTGAACGGTGCAGAGCACCGTATATGGCACATCTATGGGGCACAGTGAACGGTGCAGAGCACCGTATATGGCACAGCTATGGGGCACAATGAACGGTGCAGAGCACTGTATATGGGGCACAGCTATGGGGAAATATGAACGGTGCAGAGCACTGTATGGCACAGCTATGGGGAAATAATGATCTATTTTTATTTTTGAAATTCACCGGTAAATGCTGCATTTCCACCCTAGGCTTATACTCGAGTCAATAAGTTTTCCCAGTTTTTTGTGGCAAAATTAGGGGGGTCGGCTTATACTCGGGTCGGCTTATACTCGAGTATATACAGTAATTTATCTCTCCAGCCACAAGGCCAGAATATGCAGATCCAGATTTGCTTTAGTGAGGCTACTCATTTTGAATACTTATTAGTAGAGATGAGTGGACCAATTTGCAGAGTATTGCATTTGAGTTGAATTTCATGAAGTTTGCTGTTTCTTTTGACAATTTTAAGATCTGATTCATGGTTCACCAGAAAAAAAATAAATAAATAACTTGACTGGCACCAATTTCCATGCTGCTGAAGCATTAGAGAACAGAATAAAGGGTAACATTTCTCCTTATGGAGAGTGACATCCCAGCTGGCTTGTCAAGGTAAGGAGGCTTATTCAACGTGCAATGCTCCCCTGGGAAATTAAATATGCAAATTGCCTCTTCTGAGAAAAGAGGACTTAACTCTATAGTGCCACCTGTTGGAAGTAGCGATCCTACAAGTCACAATCAACCCATAACAAGCTGGTATGTCACTCTCCATAAGGAGAAATGTTACCCCTTAGACCCCAGTCCAGAGCCTCTCACCTAGCCAAATCAGTTCTCATGCTTTGCACTGATGAGGGCCAACAGCCCGAAACACCGTGTCTGCGAATTGAGATACTGATTTGGCTTTTATTCTAAGTCATATTGCACGACTCGTTAAAGGGTTGATTGTGACTTGTAGGATCGCTACTCCCAACAGGTGGCGCTATAGAGTTACGTCCTCTTTTTCTCAGAAGAGGAAATTTGCATAGAACAGAACAAAATAATTTTGCATTGCCACATGGGCTTCTCTGTAATGCCCTGAAGCTAAGACATCTATTGGATGATCATATCTTGCATACTTGTAGGTCAGAGTCATTTTTCATTTCTAGAGTCACTTGGTTACTCTGTAGAGTGTAAGCACTTATTGCTAGTGGAGTCCTCTTTTTCTCTTTAGCCTGTAAATTGAAGGTTCTTATGGGCAGCGAGGTCCTACCTCTCTCTCCTTTAGAGTATAAACTGTTATGGTCAGCTTGCCATAAGAACTTACACTCTACAAACTTACCAAGTGACTCCAGAGATGGAAAATGACTCTGCCATAGAAACAGTGCTCCACTATGATGGTCCAGATATTGACCACGAGTATACAAGATATGATAATCCACTAGATGTTCTTATGCAAATTCTTATGGTCAGCTTGATCCTCTTTTCCTCTCTTGCCTGTAAATTGAAGGCTCTAATGGACAGCGGGGTCCTACCTCTCTCTCCTTTAGAGTGTAAGGCTAGGTTCACACTGCGTTGTGTGAACCCTTTTAACGGACTACGTTACACCGCGGCATAACGTGATGTAACGTAGTCCGTTAATGCTGCCATTACTTGCAATGGCGAACGCATTGCTAGCGCACGCCCACAATGGGTGTGCACTAGCAATGTGCCGTCATTGAGTGACGGACCCGAGACGCGGGCTGCAGCGCTTCCAGGTCCGTCACTGCTAGCGCACTGCTAGGGCAGATGGAGCCAGCAGATGCTCCATCTGCACTAGCGCAGTGCCAAAGTCGGCACTTGCATTAGTGCAGTCCGTTTAACGGATTTGTTGAACAGACTGCACAACGCAAGTGTGAACCTAGCCTAAGCTCTTATGGTCAGTGGGGTCCTACATTTCTCTCCTGTACAGTGTAAGTTCTTATATTCAGCAAAGTCCTCTCTCTTTCTCTTTTTCCTGTAGAGTATACTTTCTTATGGTCACCAAGGTTCTCTCGCTCTCTCACTTCCCTACATGTATTTTACAAGCAATTACACGCATTCTAGTGTTGATGTTCACGCAAATTTACTCACTGAAAAACGAAGTGGGCAAATTCGAATTTCAAAAGATTCACTCATCTCTACTTATTAGCCGTAAATTTAGTTTACAGCTACTAATTAGCTGTTATTTAGTTTTTAGGACTGTATTATAATAGCTATATAACAATGCATAAGAATAACATTAACAATATTAATATTTTTCAATAAAGAGAGGGTCAAAAGCATATAGGGTGACACTGTATAGTACGTTGGGAGTAGAGAGTGAAATATTGCTCACCTGAGGGAGTTGTGAATGTCACAACTCCAATAAAAGCATATGTTAAAATTAGCCGCTGCATTTTCACCAGCAGGTAGAAGATACCTTTCTTCTGCATACAAATGGATATACAGTAAATCTGTACTTTATTTTTACAATGGGTTCAGTTTGATACAAAAATGTATAAATAATGCTGCTTGAATTTACCTTGAGTGTGAAATCCTCATCACCTACAGCATTGTGGTCAGCTCTAAACACCTATCCTCTGCCTTATAACCAATATACTTTACATTACACATGCATTTATATGCATCACTGTCTTTGAAAAGTACATAAAGGTTCTTCCAATCATTTGAAAATTTTCTCCACTCAAAGCATATCTCTTTTAGTTTATTGCAGTTATATCACTATACATGAAATGTGCAATTATAAGTTTTCTTGGAGTTTACCAGTACAATAATAGTTAAATGGCAAATTTACTGCAGAATATAAGATGTTCTCCGAATTAATCAGGAGTTTAATTTGAATAGATGGTCTGGTCAGACGTCATCTGTGCTACATGAATCAAAATAGAAACCTCAGCACCCCAAAAAAGAAAATGAGACTGTAGGTCTTTGCGGCAGTGTTATTTATTTTGAAAGAGTCAAAAGAGGTATGGTCCAATGTTTCGACCAAGAGTGTTCTTTGTCAAGGATATCTGTGTGTAGCAAAAGTGGGAGCCAGGAAATGCAGTAAGATGTAAGCCTGGCAAATCATAAGTCAAGCCTGAGATCCTAGAGGGTAAGGAAATGTATGCTGCTCTTGTACACAGCCAGAGAGCACTGACCTGGACTGTGAGTCGGGACTGCACAAAGCAATCTGCTCATTTCTACATGTGGCCATTGCAATCAGTCACTCTTCTCAGTGATTGTCTTCCTAGAAGTAAATCATGAAATTAATCAAAGACTGGCCGAAGACAACTGTATGCTTTGGTGACAGAGAATGTTAAGGAGTACTCTGCTGTTTTTAATTCTTGAGTAACAGTTTGTTCTTCCGGTTGCATTTTATTTACTCTCTGAGTATTCCAGTAGAAGGGGTTAGTTTTTTTTTTTGTTCTTAAAATAATAATTGTTATATCCCATAGAGGTGCAGAGGAGAAGCTTATGTGTCATCTTTTCTGAAACAGTAGATCCTCATACACTGATCAACTCTACTTCACTATCATTACCATATTAAAAATCCTAATCTTCTACGTAGTCGTACAAAGTCAGAAGCCATGTTAGCGCTTTATCACATGTCCCATCTTATGTAAAGGTTACTGAATCATAAAGCGCATACTTTATATTATTGATTTTACGTTAAACAATCCTAGTTTGAATAAATAACGCCTTGAAAAATCATCATGAATTAGGGTACGTTCTAGAAACCTGACTGTGTGCTTTGTGATTGAATTAAACATAGAAAAATAGCATATCATTTTAATAATACACTGTCTATTTTAACAGGAATATACTTAAGGCAATTTTTTTTAAAAATATCAGCGAGTGTATATGTTTCCATATTCAAATTATGAACAAATGTAATTGAACACATTTAAATGTGTGTTCATGAAACATTTTTGTAGCTGTTTCTATGGAAACACATACAAATATTTAAAGCTCCACATTATATGAAACAGTTTCCCATGCTTGTCCCTAAATCTTCTTTCAGTTCTGTCCATATGTTCTGTCACAGGCATTTTGTATTGAATAAATTTGATTGACTATGATCCTGAGGGATTTTCTAACCTTCTCGCAGTATCAAATATTTAGTGCCTTCTCAAGGTTTGAAAAATATGTTGGGTTAATTTAGCTGCATACGTGCATATAGCTATGATTCTGCTGTTTGTGTTTTTACAATAATAAATTGCCTAATAAATTGTACATGCCTCATGTAAATAGTCACAATACATCCAGGTATAAAATGTGTGGAATCATTCATCTTATGCACGTGGAAATATTTATTTCCTCTTGTAGCGTAACCTCTTCATAATGGTGCTCAAGTAGTGGAATTTCATCCGTCAAGTAGCATTTCTAAAAGTACACAAATGGGCATATTCAGCTCTGGGCCAATTAATTGCCACTAAGGACGCTCATCTTAGAAGAATTAAGTGTTGCTGTTGAATTTGCCAACAGATGGCTTTCATCAAGTGGGAAAGCCTAATTTTTCGCAGTCTCTGTGTGTATATAACTAGCTAATTACTTTCTAAGAGAATATAATACAGTCCAAATGTTATCACTTACTGTACAACAAATTACTGTACATGTAAAAGATTTTCAAGATGTTTAAAAAAGGTGATTAAAAAAATGAAAAAAACAAATATCAGATAGAAACCACAGTACCCATTAAATAATCTACTTTTCTAATGACGGTCTCTAGTAAGTTTAAGAAACAATGTTAGCGCTTTTCCATACCATGATCACTGTGGCCAATTATTGACCTAAGCTTTATTTCCATGGTAAAACCTCTAAGCCAGAGGCTCCACCGGTAGCATGCCAGTTGTGTCAAATCATCACCCTGGCAAAGCAAACAAGTGAAAAGTGGAGGAGAACTGCAGGATCCATCCATGAGTGTTTGGAAGATTAAAGTCGGCTACTATGCATGTATCCTTATTACTTTACAATGCTTCCTGCTGCTAGTTTTATTTTAACCCTCAAATTAGCCTTTAAACCTTTAACTCACGGCTATTTTTCATTTTTGCGTTTTGTTCTTCCCAGAACTATAGCTTTCTTTTATATCAACATGGCCATGTGAGGGCTTGCTTTATGAGGGACAAGTTGTACTTTTGAAGGACATCATTGGTTTTAACATGACTGGAAAACGAGAAAAAAAAATGCAAGTGCGGTGAAATTGCAAAAAAGTGCAATTCCACAGTTGTTTCTTTTTTCTTTCCATGTTCACTAAATTCTAAAACTGACTTTCCATTATGATTCACCATGTCATTAAAAGTTCACAGACATGTACAGGTTCTTTTTTATTTAAGTGATGGAAAAAAAATCAACAATTAGTGCAAGAAAAAAAGAATGGTGGCATTTTTCGTGATCTGGAGCTGGGTGAGGGTTAATTTTTTTCAAGCAGAGCTGACGTTTTTATTGATACAATTTTGATTTAGATACAATGTTTAGATCAACCATTGTTGCCAACCATTATTATTATTTCATTGCAATGTACTAGTGACCAAAAAAACATAATTCTGGCATTTTAAATTTTTTCTCATTATGCCATTTAGCGATTGGGATAATTCTTTTTTTATATTGATAGATCGGGCGATTCTGAATGAGGTGATACCAAATTAGTGTACCGTATTTTTCGGATTATAAGACACACTTTTTCCCAAAAAATTTGGGGAGAAAATGGGGGTGGGTCTTATAATGCGAATGTACCTTACCGGGGCCTTTACTGCAGGCTGGAATGAAGGGATGTCTGGTGGTGCTGCGGGTGTCCGACGCTGCTACCCAGTGCTCTATGGGTGTCTCCAGTGCCCAGCAGCACTGCGGGGGTGTCCGATGGTGCTACTGTGGGTGTCCAATGCTGCTGCCTGGTGCTCTGCTGGTGTCTCCGGTGCTGCGGGTGCCTGGCCGTTGCTGCCCGATGCTGCTGCGGCGGTCTCTGGTGCTGCAGGGGCCCACCCCGGGCAGTCCCATGGTTTCCGGTATGGTGCACCCCTAGAAAATGGCCACCGGGCAGGGCGGCACACGAGCTGATAGAGATCTCAGCACCGAGATCTCAGGAGATGAGATTTCAGCGCTGAAATCTCATCTCCCGAGATCTCGGTGCTGAGGTCTCCATCTGCACATGCCCTGCATCCCCCAGTGGCCATTTTACCGGAGTCCACCGCACAAAAAATCATGGGACTACCGGGGCTCTGGCCTTTCACAAAACGTAGGCAGAGCCTCAGCACCAATGGAGACCGCCACAGCAGCACTAGGCAGCACTGCCCAGGCACCCGCAGCACCAGAGACACAAGCAGAGCACTGGGCAGCAACGACAGGACACCCGCAACAGGAACGCTGGACACCCACGCAGCACCGACGGGCACTGGATACACCTGCAGAGCACCTGGCAGCAGCACCAGACACCAGCAGCGCTGCCAGACACCCATTCATTCCAGCCTGCGGCCTGCAGCATCACCCCACTCCTGCCTCCTCCAGCAGTGACCCTGAGCCCCGCTTCACTGCAGCCTCCACCCCAGTAAGCAATGAGATGCATGGATTATAAGAAGCACCACCATGTTATTAAAACAAAATTCTCATCAAAATGTGGGGTGCGTCTTATAATCCGGAGTGTCTTTTAAAGCAAAAAACACGGTTTTTTTATTGGTTTATTTTTAATGGGGTGAAAAGGTGATGATTTGAACTTTTAAATTTTTTAAATATTTTAAAAAACTTTTTTTTTACTTTTTGCATGATTCAATAGTTTCCATGGGAGACTGGAAGCTGCAGTACTTTGATCGCCTCTGCTACACACAGGCAATGTTCAGATTGACTGTGTGTAGCAGAAATGCTCACTTGCTATGAGTGCTGACCATGGGGCAGCATCATAGCAATCTGGCAATGACAACCACATAGGTCTGTTGCAGACCTTTGGTTGTCATGCTGATCCATCAGTGACCTGCAATCATATGACGGGTCATCAATGGGTGGAGCCAGTGAAGCACTTCCTGTAACTGCAAGTTAAATGCCACTGTCAGAGATTGACAAAGGCATTTAACTAGTTAACAGCCACAGGTGGATCACGATTCCACCCATGGTTATTACAGGCCCATGTCTGCTGTATAGATCAGCTGTCATGTGCCCTGAAAGTTGCAGAATCAGTGCTGGAACCAGCATATAACAAGGGGATTCCGACATGTGCAGATTATTGCGGAACATGTCAGAAAGAGGGGTTTTCCCATAAACAATGTTCATATTTATCAATAGATCTTGGAATAATAATAATTTCCACAATTGGATGTGTTTAGTTGTATTGTCCAGGGCTGAGATAATCTTACAAATGTGCCCCTGCTGTGTACTGTGTAATTGCTGTGTCTGACCATACAGGAACATGGTCTGATCATACCACAGGTTGTAGGTATGGGGAAAGAAAAAAATATACAGACATTTCAGCAGCGGATTCCAAATAATTCTGTCTTTGAAGTAAAACATTGTTTGCAAACAGGCAGCGAAATGTTTTGCCTCACAGAAAGAATAAGTTTTGATTCCTTGCTGTAATGACGGTATACTCTCCCTTTCTCCTCCCCTGCCCAGGAGATGTGGTATGACCAGACCATGTCCCTGTATGATCAGACACAGGCATTACACATGTCCCATGTCCCAATAGATCTTGGAATAATAATTTCCCCAATTGGATGTGTTTAAAAAAATGTTCCTGTGCTGAGATAATCTTATCCTACCTGCCCAGGATCTGTAGTATGACTAGACCATGCTCCTGCATGGACAGACACGGCCATTACACAGTACACAGCAGGGGCACATTTATAAGATTATCTCATTACATGAGCATTTTATTTACACACATCCAATTGTTGAACTTATTATTATTACAAGATCTATTTATTGAAATTAACTTTTGTTTGTGTAAAAACTCCTTTATGTAAATCAGGCAATAAGAATCAAGTTAATTTGTTTCTCATCTACAGAAAACATCTGCCAAATTAGTTTTATTGCCTAGCATCTGTACATTGACCTTGTTCCCCAACAAGAGGTTTATTCGCAGATAACTAGAGATGAGCTGGTCTGTCAAAGTTCAAATTATGCCAATAATGCAGATTTTACAAGGAATTATCTGCAAGTTGAATATTCCTTATAATGATGTTCTCAGATCTGTTTCAAAACCACTTCCATAAAACATCAGGAAAAAAAATTAAAGAATGGAACAAAACGATAGTGCCTTTTTCTTCAGAGTGAACATGTGTTTTACATCTGTGTTGAATATACATAGATTATTTTGTTTTTATCTTTAGTATCATTTATATTAGTAAAAATATATTGATATAAATAGATGCGATATGGCAGCAATTGTACAATACAATTCGGTAACAGATAAGCAACATTTAAGCCTTGTTTTCTAAAACTATCACAACCCAATCAATGACTTTCTTGACTAAAAGTCAGTAGTCCGATGTGGTATTTGCAAGAAATGTTTACACTTTGGATCTTGTTGAAATAATAAGTGCAACGTTCATATTTTTCCTACAGTCACAATAAAGCCTGATATTCTTCTAATGGTGGCCGTACTGACCCTTCTATGATTCCATTAGAATGATACAGTTTCCTGCTTCTTTCTGTCAATCTACAAGAAGCTTTTACTCCTTCCTTCTTACTGGATGCGATTGGCAAACAATCAAAAATTAACTGCAGTATCCTCTAGAAAACAGTTAATCACAGCTATTTTTTCTGTATAATATAGTTATATTGCAAGCATCCTGAACAGATGTCTTAATAATGCATTTATCATTACCAGTAATATGAAGCTGCTGGGGTCCTGTGATCTTGGAGGATTTATTTCTTATAATAAAAGGCTACATGGACAATATCCTTCTAGCGTAAGAATTGAAATGATGGAAAATAAATAGAAACATAAAATTACAACAATTCATCATGCTTGGCAGGTGTTTTGGTAGACTCTGGCCTATATCTGCATCTTCATGGGGCAATAAAAAAAATAGAAAACGTACTGTCCCGTGCTAACAATGCAGTTGATGCCTAGGACTAGTAAGTTATAAAATATCAATGATACAAAGTATCTGTTTTGCTGAGAGTTTACACATATGGTTCAAGTGAATAAATCATAACTAAGCAGAAGGTGGTATAGTTTATCTAGGTGGTTTGTGTTGACAATGAACTCAACACCAATACATGGTTTCTGCAGAGAAAGCACACTGATATTCAGTGGTCTGTAGAGATTAGTGAATCTTTTGAAGTTCAAATTCTCTAGATTTGTTTAATTTAGCCTCAAAATTTGATTCACAGTGAACCAATTCACCAAAAATGAACATAACAAAGTGACTCTATTATCGCCTTGACTTTCTGTCAATTACATTTCTATGAATTCCACACTAATCTTCAATACTAGGCTGTCGTACATGTTCTGTTCAATGTGTTCTGCATTTTAGGGCTTTCTCTTTTTATCTCTATTGTTGAACTGCAAGCTGTGATGTCATCTCAGTGTTATTCTCAAGTTGTTTCTTGAGCACCACACAACTTTCCAGTCTTTCACTACCTGGTATCTGGTAGGGTGGGCACTCCTCCTTGAGTGACAGTTCTATTGAGTAGGAGTACTAAAGTGTTAACAGCACTGCAAAGTTCAACACAAGTTTTGCAGCCACATATTCCGCTATTTTCTGGTTTCTTCTAGAATGTGCACTGCAGTCACTATATTCACACTTAGAGATAGCAGGGCATTTAATCAAGCACACAGCATGGAAAAGTGAAGACAGTGATTAGAAGACTTACTATGAAAGCTCATCCAAGAAAAAGAAAAGCAACATGTCATGCTTGTGCCTTAGACTGGTTGGCGCGGGCATGTGGGGATGTGGCCCCACTAGACCACAGACCAGACTTCCCTGGAAGGGGCGTAACTAAATAGCTTCCTTGGTATTTGCTGGAGCCTCTGATGTTGAGGTCAGACTGGTGCGGCGGGAAGCTACCAGGTGCTACTCCAGGGTGGTGTCTGGCTGTGGTTGCTGATCCCACCGGTGAACGGAACATAGACACAGCTGGCACTCTGGCAGACAGGCGGGCACAGCTGGGACACAGGCAGGCAGATGGGTACAAGAGAGACACTAGCAGGCAGGCGGGCACAGCTGGCTCTCTGGCAGGCAGGTACAGGTACTCACTGGCAGTCGGGCACTGCTGGCTCTCTGGCAGGCAGGTACGGGTGGCTCTCTGGCAGGACAGGTGGAAAAGGCTGGTACACTGGAAGAACTGGTAGGGACCTGTCTGCAGGCAGGTATGTAAAACAGGTAAGAACCTGTTCAGACAGGAGAACTAATGAATAGGTAGAGAAAGACTGCAAGAGTGGATGCAAAGCAGAAGCACAGGAGCTAGAGCCAAGAACAGAAATGCAGGAGGCAGAGCCAAGAGCAGGAGGCAGAGCCAAGCACAGAAACGCAGGAGGCAGAGCCAAGCACATAAACAGAGGAGGCGGAGCCAAGAGCAGGAGAAGTAGAACCGTAAGGAGCGGAGCCAGGTAGAACCACAAGAATTGGAGCCGCAGAGTGAGAGCTGAGCAGATCCGCAGAGCAGGGCCACAGAGTGCAGATCTGGGAGCAGAGCAAAGTCAGAGTACAGAGCAAAGTGCAGAGCACAGCTACAGAAAGCAGAGCTGAATGCAAAGCCACAGAGTGCAGAGCTGGGAGCAGAGCAAAGTCAGAGTGCAGAGCAAGACACAGAGTGCAGAGTCGAGAGCAAAACCACAGAGTGCAGAGCAAGGACACAGAATGTAGAGAAAGGAGCAAAGCAAGGTCGCAGAGAGCGGAGCCGAAAGCAGAGCAAAGAAAGACACAGAGTGCAGAGCAGAGCAAAGCTAGATAGAGAGTGCAGAGCAGAGCAAAGCAAGACACAGAGTATGCACAGCAGAGAAAGCAAACCAAGACAGGGATATAAATGGACACAGGAACAGGACTAAGCTAAGACAAAGTCAGGAACAGCAAAGGCACAGAGACATGGACACAAGCCAGGGTATGGTGCACCTCTGGGTGGCGGACATAGGCCAGGGTACGAAGCCCCGCTGGGTGGCTACACAAGGACATAGGCCAAGGTACTAAGCCCCACTGGGTGGCTACACATGACACAGACCAGGGTACAACGCCCCCCCTGGATGACAGACACGAGAGTAAAAGAGACAGGGCCTGGCACCTCAGGAGCTAAGAACTGACTGAGGTAGTAAGTTGCACAGGCCCCCACCAATGGGTGGGGAAGTCTTAAATACAGAAAGCCTCATGGCAATTGACCAGGGACACCTTAGCAAGGTGCACAGACTCAATAAGACACAGGAGTTGCCGGCTCTGCCCCCCTATGCACACAGACAGAGCATGCGCAGAGCAAGCAGCAGACATGAGGCACACAGCATGGAGCTGGCAGCAGAGAGAAGTCACAAGGCCCAGAGAAGTAAGTGAGTTTGAGTGTAATGCAGGTGGGGGATGGGAGGCCATGCAGTGATGCCAGTAGGGTTGTTACAAAAGTCCATCTAGTTTAACCCACATCCTAACCTAACATGCCCTAACATGTTGATCCAGAGGAAGGCAAAGAGTAAGCTCCACATTGGGGAACAAAATTTCCTTCCTAACTCCACATACGGCAATCAGACTAGTTCCCTGGATCAATGCCCTATCAAGGAATCTAGTATATATAACCTGTAACATTATGCTTTTCAAGAAAGGCATCCGGTCCCCTCTTAAATTTTAGTAATGAATCACTCATTACAACATCATATGGCAGAGAGTTCAATAGTCTCACTGCTCTTAAAGTAAAGAATATGTGTCGGTTATTATGCTTAAACCTTCTTTCCTCCAGACGTAGAGGATGCCCCCTTGTCCCTGTCTCGGGTCTATGATTAAAAAGATCATCAGAAAGGTCTTTGTACTGCCCTGTCATGTATTTATACATTGTAATAAGATCACGCCTTCGTTTTTCCAAGCTAAATAGCTCCAAGCGTAATAACCTATCTTGGTATTGCAGACCCCCAGTGCTCTAATAACCTTGGTCGCTCTTCTCTGCACCCGCTCTAGTTCAGCTATGTCTTTCTTATACACCGGAGACCAGAACCGTGCACAGTATTCTAAGTGTGGTCGAACTAGTGACTTGTATAGAGGTAAAATGATGTTTTCCTCATGAGCATCTATGTCTCTTTTAATGCATCCCATTATTTTATTTGCCTTTGCAGCATCTGCCTGACACTGGCCACTGAATATGAGTTTGTCATCCACCCTTACACCCAGGTCTTTTTTATTGATGGTTTTACCCAGTATTTTACAATTAAGCACATAATTATATATCTTATTTGCTATACCCAAATGGCTGACTTTACATTTATCCCCATTAAAGCTCATTTGCTGTATTTCAGCCCAAGCTTCTAGTTTAAATAAATCCTCCTGTAATATTAAATATTCCTCCTCTGTATTGATTATCCTGCAGAGTTTAGTCTCATCTGCAAAAATTGAAATTCTACTCCGTATGCCCCCTACAAGGTCATTAATAAATATGTTAAAAAGTGGGCCTAATACTGACCCCTGTGATAACTGTAACACAGTCCAAGTGTGCTCCATTAATAACCACCCTTTGTCTCCTATCCCTGAGCCAGTTCTTAACCCACTTTCATATATTTTCCCCTATCCCCATTATTCTCATTTTATGTATCAACCTTTTGTGTGGCACTGTATCAAAAGCTTTTGAAAAGTCTGTATACACTACGTCCACTGTGTTTCCTTGGTGCAGTCTGGAACTTACCTCTTCATAGAAGCTTATCAGATTAGTCTGACAGGAACGGTCCTTCGTTAACCCGTGCTGATACTGGGTCATGAGGTTATTCCTCTTCAGATACTCCAGTATAGCATCCCTTAGAATGCCCTCCAGGATTTTACCCACAGTAGAGGTTAAGCTTACTGGCCTATAATTTCCTAGTTCAGTTTTTGTCCCCTTTTTGAATATTGGCACCATATTTGCTATACGCCAGTCCTGTGGTACAGACCCTGTTATTATAAAATCTTGAAAAATAAATAATAATGGTCTATCAATGAAGGTACTTAATTCCTGTAGTACTCAGGGGTGTATCCCATCCAGACCTGGGGATTTGTCAACTTTAGTGATTTTTAGATGCCGCCATACTTCCTGCTGGGTTAAGCAGGTGATATTTAATGGGGAATTTTTGTTATCACTAATCATGTTGTCTGTCGTGGGATTTTCTTGTTTAAATACTGTTGAAAAAAGTTATTTAGCATATTGTCTTTTTTCCATCCTCATCCACCATTTCACCCAGACTATTTTTAAGGGGGCCAACACTGTCATTTTTTAGTTTCTTACTATTTATGTAGTTAAAGAATATTTGGGATTATTTTTACTCTCTCTGGCAATGAGTCTCTCTGTCTCAATCTTTGCTGCCTTGATTTGCTTTTTACAGAATTTATTTATTTTATTTTCTATATTTATTTATGGGACTCTGTCACCTGAATTTGGAGGGAACAATTTTCAGCCATAGGGGCGGGGTTTTCAGGTGTTTGATTCACCCTTTCCTTACCCGCTGGCTGCATGCTGGCTGCAATATTGGATTGAAGTTCATTCTCTGTCCTCCATAGTACATGCCTGCTCACTGACTGTGAGCACCGGCCGTAAAGCACAGCGGTGACGTCACCGCTGTGCTCTGCTTCATGGCCGGCCGGCGCTCACAGTCACTGCGGGAAGCTGACTGCGAGGGACGCGACAGACACCGGAATGTAAGTATGTGGTGTTTGTTTTTTTTAGGTAACCAGAGTAAATATCGGGTTACTAAGCGCGGCCCTGCGCTTAGTAACCCAATGTTTACCCTGGTTACCCGGGGACCTCGGCATCGTTGGTCGCTGGAGAGCTGTCTGTGTGACAGCTCTCCAGCGACCACACAGCGATGCTGCAGCAATCGGCATCGTTGTCTATATCGCTGCAGCATCGCTTAATGTGACGGTACCTTAAGGCTAGGTTCGCATGACCAACTTTCACTAATTCGAGAAAATCGGGTTGATTTTGCCAATCACACACCAATCACACTCTGATCAGAGTTTGATCACACTGTGATCCGATTTTCTTGAATGTGTAAAATTAAGAAAAAAACATCTCCATCACCTGCCTTCGGCCAGTCCATGAAAATCGGATTGCACTCGAATGTCATCTGAGTGTGGTCCGATTTTTTTCAAAGACCTATAGACGTGAATGACGACCTTATTATAATCGGATGCAATTCATCCATGGTGAAAATTTTCCCTCGAATCGACTTGGTCCAAGGAAAAAAAATCGAACATGTGCATGGCCCCGTGGGATAACAAGGGAATGAGCGCTATCCATCAAATTGATGGATATAAATCGTCCATTTTTATGGATCCTTTAAAATTAGATTGGCTTCAATTAAATCAATTCACCAGGTTTAGCAATTACAGCACCTCAGGCTGATTCACATTTTGGAAAATTTTACTGTTAGTTCACCTCTGCGGCTACAGTAATTGACCATTCAATAAGTAATAAAAAAGAAGAAGAAAGAAACAGTACACAATAAGGCATATAATGAAAAAAATATTGCAACATATATGAGAAACATTGAAAAAAATATCTAAGTAAAAACAGTGAATGCTCAGCAATAAACCCTCATGGTAAACAGTGCTATGTACAATATTTACTTGCAATACAGCCATGCTGACAGTGTTATTTTCTACTGTTAGGAGTCGGCAACTTTGAGTTCCAACATAATTCTTATTTTATCAGACCCTTTCTTAAAAATTTTCTTCCAGTTCACAACAAAAGATAGTGGAGAGCCCGGGTCAAATATCCCATCAGTGTTTTACAGTAGTAAACAAAACTTGTACGCTATCTGGCAGCTTCATTTCAAAATGAGTCTATATCACTTTTTACTATAGATAACATAAAGTTAGTAGTATCAGACTTAAATATTAATGAGCTCTATTTTAATAAATGTAACTCATTTTCTATCCGTGCAAAAAATTAAAAGAGTTTTTACATGACAAATTAATGCCAGTAGGAATGTAGCTACAGGAGTTACATGTACAGCAATTGCAATTGCCCACAGAAAGGGCTCAAAGAACCCTCTGATATACGAGAAGACACCCTAAAGATATAGGAATTATTGAAAATTGTATACTGGGGCCAAATAACCTAAGATAATTTAATTATTGTGGCATTAGAGCTGTCATTCTTGAACATTAATTCAAAATTTGCAATAGTTCCTAACCTACCATGCGGCATTTAAAATATTAATCTTTTCTTATGAAGCATAGATGATTTTAGCACAGGATGCTACTTCTGCACTTAAGTCACTATGGTTCTGTAGAAAGAACGCAAAAGAAAAACTAGGTGAGATTTACAAATCTTTTTGAAAAAAAAAAACAAGCAGAAAAGCTGAAATTTAAAACAAGTGGATTTTATAGAAGTTTAAAGGGACAAACAAAATGATTGCTAATCTGTGTAGGTAAAATAAGTTTATATCCTTAAATTTGATTGCAGAAAAGTCTCCTCAGATTTTACAGTTTCTCACTAGAATTTATAAACTACTGAAGGTTCCAGTAGAAAGTGGAAAGAACATAATTTTACCATAAACAGGTAACGACCAGTTGTCAGACAGAGGAGTAAAGGTACCTTCACACTGAGCGACTTAACAACGATATCGCTAGCGATCCGTGACGTTGCAGCGTCCTGGATAGCGATATCGTTGTTTGACACGCAGCAGTGATCTGAATCCTGCTGTGACATTGTTGGTCGGAGCAGAAAGGCCAGAACTTTATTTCGTCACTGGATCTCCCGCAGACATCGCTGAATCGCCGATTCAGCAATGTCTTCACTGGTAACCAGGGTAAACATTGGGTTACTAAGCGCGGGGCCTGGATACCAGTGTAAATGTAAAAAAAAACAAACACTACATACTTACATTCCTGTGTCTGTTGCGTCCCCCGGCGTTCTGCTTCTCTGCACTGACTGTGAGTGCCGGCCGGCCGTAAAGCACAGCGGTGACGTCACCGCTCTGCTTTACGGCTGACGCTCACACAGTGCAGGGAAGCAGAACACTGGGGGATGCGACAGACACCGGAAAGTAAGTATGTAGTGTTTTTTTTTTTTTTACATTTACACTGGTAACCAGGGTAAACATCGGGTTACTAAGCACGGCCCTGCGCTTAGTAACCCGATGTTTACCCTGGTTACCCGGGGACCTCGGCATCGTTGGTCACTGGAGAGCTGTCTGTGTGACAGCTCTCCAGCGACCACACAGCGACGCTGTAGCGATCGGCATCGTTGTCTAGATCGCTGCAGCGTCTCTAAATGTGATGGTACCTTAACAAGCATTATCAGTAGATTTGGCCAAGAGCCAGTGACCACATGTAGATAGCTACAGAAAGGCCAGGAATCAGCAGGTACTATTGTTTCAAAGAAAACTATAAGCAATGCACTCAATCTCCATGGCCGGCATGCACACTCACCATGCAAGAGACGATTGCTGAACAAAAAGCATGTTCAAGAGCATTTACAGTTTGCCCAACAACAGTTAGACAAGCCTGAGAAACACTGGGACAATATAGTCTGGTCAGATGAGACCAAAATTTAACTCCTTGGAGGCCATAACACACACCATGTTTGGAAGCCAAATAGCAATGCATATCACCACACCACGAATGAACACAATGCCAACAGTGAAGTTTGGAGATGGGAACATTAAGGTATGTGCCTGTTTTTAGCATACAGCACTGGCAAACTTTATATGATTAAAAGAAAAATGAATGGACAAATGTACTGAGACATTCTTGATAAAAATCTGCTGTGATATAGCAAGATAATGAAAATGAAACGAGGGTGGAGATTTCAGCAAGACAATGATCCCAACACACAGCCAAGAAAACGCAATTGGTTTAAGAGAAAGAAGATAAAGCTGCTAGAATCCACCTGCCACTCTCTGACCTGACTCTAATCAAAAGTTTATGGAAGGATCTAAAGCTCAGAGTTCATTGAAAAAAGCGAAGGCTCATTGGACAGATGTGGTACACCTACATAGGACATTTCTTTCATATTCGTGAACATGATTTAACTGTTCAGATATTTATCCAATCACTCATGCCATATTTCTTTTATTTAAAACCTCACAAATATAACTAAACCAATCAGGTTACCCTATTTACACTAGAGTCGTCCTGCATATAAAATACATAAAATTATTTCACACCTCAGCATAAACTAAACCACTTCTGCTATGATAATACCAACTGTCCAAGGACGATCAGGTCACCTGTTAGAAGTCATCCAACAAAAACTGGGCTCCCTCTGGTCAACTCATGAAAATATAGTCATGAATTAATTTATCCTGTTTTCTGAAGATCCTGGGATCATATGATCAATTTCAGCCAATTATGGCTAAAGTGGATATGTGCATTTATTAAAACTATATTAATGAACCCCTAAGACTACATCATTCCAGTTAGAAGATGCTCATAGGAGCACAAAGCATGAACATTTCATGGTCCCAATATATTTTGAGTAAAAATAGTCTAGTAAAGATTCACACCTGATAATATTAGTCTGTGTATATTGGTGTCCCAACTCTTGATGATAGGGTTGGATTTTAATATGCCTGATTTTTTTTTCTTCTCAGGGAAGATAAGTTGTACCAAGAGATGTTGCAATTTTGTTTTCTCTCTACATTTAAAACACATGCACATTTAGAGGAGGCAGGCAAGCATGTTTATAGGTGGGTCCAAAAGAATAGTTGATCACAATTATCTAAAGTGTCAGTCCATCTTTACTTGAAGAGTCTCATGTCATTTTATACATTTAGATTAATGCAAATAGAGTAAATCACTGCAAATGACTCAATATAATGGGTCAACTTAATTTCCATTATGAATATTCTATTTTCTTTATAGAGAACACATCATGTGATAAATAATTAGTAATATGCAGAAATCTCCCTAATTCAGAACTGACTAGAAATGCGCCTTGGGAGGATAATATTAAATACTAAATACAATTTGATGATTAGAACAATAAGTGTCATTTCTGCGCCATCATGCTGATTGTCCTGGGTGTGAATTACATCAAATTACATTTCTCATCAAAACAACAGCAGTGTGTATTACAGCCATGCGCTCTCACAAATAAGTTCAACAATTTAGCAGAGATTTCCTGGGAAGACATTAGTATGCTAGAACAATTAACACCACGCTTAGTTTGTGAAATTTAACAAAATTCATCTTAAACAGAATATTCTCACCCATTCGGTTAATGCCTTCAATTACTTAATTTTGCGTTATTTAAATTGAGCAGTTTAGCACTTAAGCTGAAATGACACATAATTAAGCTGTTAATACAATCAATTATGAAATATATAAACAGAAAAGTCTGGTTATTTTAATCATCTGCATCCTATGGCTGAACGTATACAATTCAAAAACATCAACTTTAATAAAATGTCATATTTGAATCCAAAAATTTTAACTCACCCGTAGTTGCTGCAATCCATTCTACAAAATAGAACTTTAAACATAGAAAATATTTGGAATCGGTTTGAGAAATGTTTCAAACCTTTCAGCGAATGATTGAAGCACATTCTCAATGCTTAAAGGGAACTTGACAGCTGATACATGTTGCCCCATCCAGGGTCACCATGGACTTCTCTATATGCTTCTCTCAAAACTTTATACGGGTAAACCCCTATCAAGGAATCTCCTTCTGAAATCCCATGCCTGTTGTTTGAAGCTTTCAATATTTCTACAATTCCTTTGCATTCACATAAATTGCCCTTTCGGAATTCCTTTTTTTTTGTGGTGTGGGATGACTACTTTCCCATCTGAGTAGTGAATTGGTTGCTGTTGGCTTTCTGAAGGTGCAGGTACCCAAAATACCACCAGGCATCTTTTAGATCAAATCATCAAGAAAGGGGAGCTTTGTACTATTGGTTTCAAAGGTGAAGGAGAGACCCAAATTATTAACATGTAGAGTGTTGACAAAGCTCAAAAAACTCCCACTTGTATCCTTCCAGATAATAAACACATTGTCCATATACCTAAGCCACATGAAGATTACTTCACTGCCTGGGATGGATTTCTCACCTAAAACAACTCTTTCCTCCCATCAGCCAAGGCACAAAAAGATGCTAACTTAGGTTTGCGGTTCATTACATTTAAAAACGCTGCTCAAGGACTGATATCAATACTACAATAACATTAGTAACATGAAAATATTATAATTATACTCTGCACCAAGTCAACTTTGTCTTCCAATAATTTTCCACCAAAACATTTTCATTAGACATGATGCACTAATTTGTCAAAACTTGAAAATGTAAACAGCATTTAATTTTTGCAGTTATTATTAGACAGAACTGAATAAGAGACCAGCATGTAGAATTTTTCTTTTGTCTTAAAATTTAAACAAACGGAAACCAGTTGGATTCCATGTAAATCAATTGGACCCTTTGCCTCCAATTGAAGCAGGAGTGCAGAGGATACTATTTCCATTATTTCTGTTCCGTTTGTAAGTTCTAAATGGAATAGACAAACAGTAAATATAAACAGAAATGTGAACAGATCCAAAGAGATATATTTAACCATATCTCTAGTTTATATTGTGAAATTTGTTGACAAATCGGGCTCAAATATATGGCAAATTCATGGTAAATTACAGAGGATACATACAAATGGTCGATATCGACTTTTAGTTCTGTTATATCTAATAGAAGGTGCTAGAGATCAAGTTCTGCATAGCCTTTAAGTCTCCTTACGCTAACTTGGCAATCTCAACAAGGAAAAACATTCCCACTTGAACCACAGTCAAAGGATATTCACTTGACAAATCAGATTTCCTGCTTTGCATCAAGGAGAGGCAAATGCTCCAAAACACCTCTGCAAATGGTGTTTCTGGTTTTGCCTTCCTATCCTAAGTTATGTGGCAAGCCTTGGTATAAGGTCAAAACTGAGTTTTACAATTGCTACACCCAATATGTGGCACTAGAGATCAAGTTCTCTTCCTACATGCACAGAGGATACATCAGTTATTTTTTAGAAAGTATATTACTCTATGTAGGCATTACAATGAAAATTTTTCTTAAAAGAAAACTATTTTTCCTTGGAAACTGAATATACCTAAATACACCTACTCAAATATATCAATAATTTATATGCAGGAAGTCGTACACATTTATACAAATAAAAAATGCATTATGCATTGTTTTTCAACCTGAGCCTTTGTGTACGTAGGAGGTTTGTATTGTAATTGGAGCCATTATAAGCCTTTTTTTTGTTCTACAAAGCAGTAATTTATTTTCAAGAGCCAAATTTAATGTTAACTAATAAAATACTATTTCAAAAACAGCATATTAAACATGTCAGGAATAATGATGGGAGCACATTATAGACAAGTATATGTTTATCTATTGGTTTATGTAGTATAACTGCTACAGTATTTATGTCACTGTAAAGAAAATTAACTGCTCCCAGTTTATTTTTATTGTAATTGTTGAATATTTTACTGAGTACTGGAAAAGTGCCTAGGTGAATGTTACTTTGTATAGTGGCATACCCATTTTTACAATGGAGATTTTGGAGTTATAGAAGAAAGACTATAAGTATTCGATAACTTAATAAGACGTCCAGATTCTTTTCCTTCTTGTATTTCTTTATACATGTGAGATTTTAAAGGCTCTTAAATACAAAGGAATGATTGATTCCAGTGCATACACAGTAAATGCAATGGCAAAAAAATATAATGTACTAGATATTTGTCTCTACAGTCTTATTGAATGGCCAGGTAGCAAAATAAACAAAAATAAGCTCAGAGTCAGAGAACTAGGTATAGACGACATATCAGTTCAAGAACTTATTTGACAATTATTGGTTTGGTGACAAATAAGGCACAACAGTCAGATGAAGATATATACTTTCTATGTGTTTAACAGGCTACATATGTTAACTGTCCATTTTCTCTTGACATTGATGCAGCAGATCTCAATTGCATTGGTTGCTATAATTCCATAGTGTATATCAGTGTTCCCCAAGTCCGGTCCTCAAGAGCCACCAACAGGTCATGCTTTCAGGATTTCCTTAGTATTTCACAGGTGATAATTCCATCACCTGTGCAATACTAAGGAAATCCTGAAAACATGACCTGTTGGTGGCTCTTGAGGACCGGAGTTGGGAAAAACTGGTGTATATATATACAGCTCTGGCAAAAATTAAGAGACCACCACATCAAAACCCTGTCATGGACAGCCCAATCTCCAGACCTGAACCCCATTGAAAATCTCTGGAATGTAACCACGAGGCTGATGGATAGTCACAAGCCATCAAACAAAGAAGAGCTGCTTAAAGTTTTGCACCAGAAGCAGTGTGAAGGATTGGTGGAAAGCATGCCACGAAACAGGAAAGCTGTGACTAAAAATCAAGGTTATTCCACAAACTATTGATTTCTGAACTATTCCTGAGTTAAAACATTAGTATTGTTGTTTCTAAATGTTTATGAACTTGTTTTCTTTGCATTATTTGAGGTCTGAAAGCACAGTTTTTTTTTATTCTGACCATTTTTCTTTGTCAGAAAAAAAATGCAAAAATAATTTCTTGGAAATTCAGAGACATGTTGACAGAAGTTTATAGAATAAAATAACAATTTACATTTTACTCAAAAACATACATATAAAGAGAAAAATCAGACAAACTGAACATTTTGCAGTGGTCTCTTAATTTTTGCCAGAGATGTATATATATTTACGCTCAAGGGTTATTCCCATAATTCAAAGTAATTTCCAGTAGGATAGGGGATAGCTTATTAATCGCCAGGGGTTCTTACAAAAACATGCAATAACTTGGCACTAATAGGACCATGAGGCTCAGTCATGGAATGAAAATGCACAATTTCAGCTTCTGTACCATTCACCATCTAAAAGACTGCCGAACAAAGCCAAGTACAGTATCTGTCAGGAGGTTGAAATTGTGGACTTGTGCTCTGATCAGAGCAGCACTTCCCTGTTCTGGGATTTAGAACCCAATTCTCAATGTATATATACATATATATATATATATATATATACTGTATATATATATATATATATACAGTGGGTATGGAAAGTATTCAGAATGACTCCTTTAACCCCTTCATGACCCAGCCTATTTTGACCTTAAAGACCTTGCCGTTTTTTGCAATTCTGACCAGTGTCCCTTCATGAGGTAATAACTCAGGAACGCTTCAATGGATCCTAGCGGTTCTGAGATTGTTTTTTCGTGACATATTGGGCTTCATGTTAGTGGTAAATTTAGGTCAATAAATTCTGTGTTTATTTGTGATAAAAACGGAAATTTGGCGAAAATTTTGAAAATTTCGCAATTTTCACATTTTGAATTTTTATTCTGTTAAACCAGAGAGTTATGTGACACAAAATAGTTAATAAATAACATTTCCCACACGTCTACTTTACATCAGCACAATTTTGGAAACAAAATTTTTTTTTGCTAGGAAGTTATAAGGGTTAAAATTTGACCAGCGATTTCTCATTTTTACAACGAAATTTACAAAACCATTTTTTTTAGGGACCACCTCACATTTGAAGTCAGTTTGAGGGGTCTATATGGCTGAAAATACCCAAAAGTGACACCATTCTAAAAACTGCACCCCTCAAGGTGCACAAAACCACATTCAAGAAGTTTATTAACCCTTCAGGTGCTTCACAGCAGCAGAAGCAACATGGAAGGAAAAAATGAACATTTAACTTTTTAGTCACAAAAATGATTTTTCAGCAACAATTTTTTTATTTTCCCAATGGTAAAAGGAGAAACTGAACCACGTACGTTGTTGTCCAATTTGTCCTGAGTACGCTGATACCTCATATGTGGGGGTAAACCACTGTTTGGGCGCACGGCAGGGCTTGGAAGGGAAGGAGCGCCATTTGACTTTTTGAATGAAAAATTGGCTGCACTCTTTAGCGGACACCATGTCACATTTGGAGAGCCCCCGTGTGCCTAAAAATTGGAGCTCCCCCACAAGTGACCCCATTTTGGAAACTAGACGCCCCAAGGAACTTATCTAGATGCATAGTGAGCCCTTTAAACCCCCAGGTGCTTCACAAATTGATCCGTAAAAATGAAAAAGTACTTTTTTTTCACAAAAAAATTCTTTTAGCCTCAATTTTTTCATTTTCACATGGACAACAGGATAAAATGGATCCTAAAATTTGTTTGGCAATTTCTCCTGAGTACACCGATACTTCACATGTGGGGGTAAACCACTGTTTGGGCACATGGTAAGGCTCGGAAGGGAAGGAGCGCCATTTGACTTTTTGAATGAAAAATTATCTCCATCGATAGCGGACACCATGTCGCGTTTGGAGAGACCCTGTGTGCTTAAACATTGGAGCTCCCCCACAAGTGACCCCATTTTGGAAACTGGACCCCCCAAGGAACTTATCTAGATGCCTAGTGAGCACTTTAAACCCTCAGGTGCTTCACAAATTGATCCGTAAAAAGGAAAAAGTACTTTTTTTTCACAAAAAATTTATTTTCGCCTCAATTTTTTCATTTTCACATAGGCAATAGGATAAAATGGATCCTAAAATTTGTTGAGCAATTTCTCCCGAGTACGCCGATACCTCATATGTGGGGGTAAACCACTGTTTGGGCACACGGCAGGGCTCGGAAGGGAAGGCGCGCCTTTTAACTTTTTGAATGGAAAATTAGCTCCAATTGTTAGCGGACACCATGTCGCATTTGGAGAGCCCCTGTGTGCCTATGCAATGGAGCTCCCCCACAAGTGACCCCATTTTGGAAACTAGACCCCCCAAGGAACTTATCTAGATGCATACTGAGCACTTTAAACCCCCAGGTGCTTCACAGAAGTTTATAATGCAGAGCCATGAAAATAAAAAATAATTTTTCTTTTCTCAAAAATGATTTTTTAGCCTGGAATTTCCTATTTTGCCAATGGTAATAGGAGAAATTGGACCACAAATGTTGTTGTCCAGTTTGTCCTGAGTATGCAGATACCCCATATGTGGGGGTAAACCACTGTTTGGGCGCACGGCAGGGCTCAGAAGGGAAGGCACGCCATTTGGCTTTTTAAATGGAAAATTATCTCCAATCATTAGCGGACACCATGTCGCGTTTGGAGAGCCCCTGTGTGCCTAAACATTGGAGATCCCCCACAAATTACCCCATTTTGGAAACTAGACCCCCAAAGGAACTAATCTAGATGTGTAGTGAGCACTTTGAACCCTCAAGTGCTTCACAGAAGTTTATAACGCAGAGCCATGAAAATAAAAAAAAAAATTATTTTCTCAAAAATGAATTTTAGCCCGCAATTTTTTATTTTCCCAAGGGTAACAGGAGAAATTTGACCCCAAAAGTTGTTGTCCAGTTTCTCCTGAGTACGCTGATACCCCATATGTGGGGGTAAACCACTGTTTAGGCACATGCTGGGGCTCGGAAGTGAAGTAGTGACGTTTTGAAATGCAGACTTTGATGGAATGCTCTGCGGGCGTCACGTTGCGTTTGCAGAGCCCCTGATGTGGCTAAACAGTAGAAACCCCCCACAAGTGACCCCATTTTGGAAACTAGACCCCGAAAGGAACTTATCTAGATGTGAGGTGAGCACTTTGAACCCCCAAGTGCTTCACAGAAGTTCATAACACAGAGCAGTGAAAATAATAAATACGTTTTCTTTCCTCAAAAATAATTTTTTAGCCCAGAATTTTTTATTTTCCCAAGGGTTACAGGAGAAATTGGACCACAAAAGTTGTTGTCCAGTTTCTCCTGAGTACGCTGATACCCCATGTGTGGGGGTAAACCACTGTTTGGGCACACGTGGGGGCTCAGAAGGGAAGTAGTGACTTTTGAAATGCAGACTTTGATGGAATGGTCTGCGGGCGTCACATTGCGTTTGCAGAGCCCCTGGTGTGCCTAAACAGTAGAAACCCCCCACAAGTGACCCCATTTTGGAAACTAGACCCCCAAAGGAACTTATCTAGATGTGTGGTGAGCACTTTCAACCCCCAAGTGCTTTACAGAAGTTTATAACGCAGAGCCGTGAAAATAATAAATACGTTTTCTTTCCTCAAAAATAATTTTTTAGCCCAGAATTTTTTATTTTCCCAAGGGTTACAGGAGAAATTGGACCACAAAAGTTGTTGTCCAGTTTCTCCTGAGTACGCTGATACCCCATGTGTGGGGGTAAACCACTGTTTGGGCACACGTGGGGGCTCAGAAGGGAAGTAGTGACTTTTGAAATGCAGACTTTGATGGAATGGTCTGCGGGCGTCACATTGCGTTTGCAGAGCCCCTGGTGTGCCTAAACAGTAGAAACCCCCCACAAGTGACCCCATTTTGGAAACTAGACCCCCAAAGGAACTTATCTAGATGTGTGGTGAGCACTTTCAACCCCCAAGTGCTTTACAGAAGTTTATAACGCAGAGCCGTGAAAATAATAAATACGTTTTCTTTCCTCAAAAATAATTTTTTAGCCCAGAATTTTTTATTTTCCCAAGGGTTACAGGAGAAATTGGACCACAAAAGTTGTTGTCCAGTTTCTCCTGAGTACGCTGATGCCCCATGTGTGGGGGTAAACCACTGTTTGGGCACACGTGGGGGCTCAGAAGGGAAGTAGTGACTTTTGAAATGCAGACTTTGATGGAATGGTCTGCGGGCGTCACGTTGCGTTTGCAGAGCCCCTGGTGTGCCTAAACAGTAGAAACCCCCCACAAGTGACCCCATTTTGGAAACTAGACCCCCCAAGGAACTTATCTAGATATGTGGTGAGCACTTTGAACCCCCAAGTGCTTCACAGACGTTTACAACGCAGAGCCGTGAAAATAAAAAATCATTTTTCTTTCCTCAAAAATGATGTTTTAGCAAGCAATTTTTTATTTTCTCAAGGGTAACAGGAGAAATTGGACCCCAGTAATTGTTGCGCAGTTTGTCCTGAGTATGCTGGTACCCCATATGTGGGGGTAAACCACTGTTTGGGCACACGTCGGGGTTCGGAAGTGAGGGAGCACCATTTGAATTTTTGAATACAAGATTGGCTGGAATCAATGGTGGCGCCATGTTGCGTTTGGAGACCCCCTGAAGTGCCTAAACAGTGGAAACCCCTCAATTCTACCTCCAACACACCCCTAACCCTTATCCCAACTGTAGCCGTAACCCTAATCACAACCCTAACCCCAACACACCCCTAACCACAACCCTAACCCCAACACACCCCTAACCCTAACCACAACCCTAATTCCAACCCAACTCTAAGGCTATGTGCCAACGTTGCGGATTCGTATGAGATTTTTCAGCATCATTTTTGAAAAATCCGCGGGTAAAAGGCACTGCGTTTTACCTGTGGATTTACCGTGGATTTCCAGTGTTTTTTGTGCGGATTTCACCTGTGGATTCCTATTGAGGAACAAGTGTAAAACGCTGCGGAATCCGCACAAAGAATTGGCATGCTGCGGAAAATACAACGCAGCGTTCCCGCGCGGTATTTTCTGCACCATGGGCACAGCGGATTTGGTTTTCCATATGTTTACATGGTACTGTAAACCCGATGGAACACTGCTGCGGATCCGCAGCGGCCAATCCGCACCGTGTGCACATAGCCTAATTCTAAAGGTATGTGCACACGCTGCGGAAAACGCTGCGGATCCGCAGCAGTTTCCCATGAGTTTACAGTTCAATGTGAACCTATGGGAACCAAAAATCGCTGTACACATGCTGCGGAAAAACTGCACGGAAACGCAGCGGTTTACATTCCGCAGCATGTCACTTCTTTCTGCGGATTCCGCAGCGGTTTTAGAACTGCTCCAATAGAAAATCGCAGTTGTAAAACCGCAGTGAAATGCGCAGAAAAACCGCGGTAAATCCACGATAAATCGGCAGCGGTTTAGCACTGTGGATTTTTCAAATCCGCTGCGGAAAAATCCGCATAGGACCAGAATACGTGTGCACATACCGAAACCCTAACCCTAGCCCTAACCCTACCCCTAACCCTACCCCTACCCCTAACCCTAGCCCTAACCCTACCCCTACCCCTAACCCTACCCCTAACCCTAACCCTACCCCTAACCCTAACCCTACCCCTAACCCTACCCCTAACCCTAACCCTAGTTCTTACCCCAACCTTAGTGAAAAAAAAAAAAATTCTTTATTTTTTTTATTGTCCCTATCTATGGGGGTGACAAAGGGGGGGGTCATTTACTATTTTTTTTATTTTGATCACTGAGATAGGATATATCTCAGTGATCAAAATTCACTCTGGAACGAATCTGCCGGCCGGCAGATTCGGCGGGCGCACTGCACATGCGCCCGCCATTTTGGAAGATGGCAGCACCCAGGAAAGAAGACGGACGGACCTCGGGCGGCCAGGTAAGTATAAGGGGGGGGAGATCAGGGCACGGGGGGGGCGTCGGAGCACGGGGGGGTGGATCGGATCATGGGGGGGGTGGATCGGAACACGGGAGGGAGGATTGGAGCACGGGGAAGGATTGGAGCACGGGGTGAGGGATCGCTGTGCGGGGGGGGTGGATCGGAGCACGGGGGGGGTCGCTGTGTGCGGGGGGGGGATCGGAGTGCGGGGGGGTTTGATTGCAGCACAGGGGGTGTGATTGGTGCACGGGGAAGCGGACAGGAGGACGGGGGAGCGGAGCACAGGACGGAGGGGAGCGGACCACAGATCGGGGGGCTGGGGGGGCGATCGGAGGGGTGGGGTGGGTGCACATAAGTGTTTCCAGCCATGGCCGATGATATTGCAGCATCGGCCATGGCTGGATTGTAATATTTCACCAGTTTTTTAGGTGAAATATTACAAATCGCTCTGATTGGCAGTTTCACTTTCAACAGCCAATCAGAGCGATCGTAGCCACGAGGGGGTGAAGCCACCCCCCCTGGGCTAAACTACCACTCCCCCTGTCCCTGCAGATCGGGTGAAATGGGAGTTAACCCTTTCACCCGGCCTGCAGGGACGCGATCTTTCCATGACGCATATGCTGCGTCATGGGTCGGAATGGCACCGACTTTCATGACGCAGCGTATGCGTCAAAGGTCGGGAAGGGGTTAAATTGTTCACTCCTTGTTTCATTGCAGCCATTTGGTAAATTCAAAAAAGTTGATTTTTTTCACTTTAATGTATACTCTGCAACCCATCTTCACTGGAAAAAAACAGAAATGTAGACATTTTTGCAAATTTAATAAAAAAGAAAAGCTGAAATATCACATGGTAATAAGTATTCAGACCCTTTGCTCAGACACTCATATTTAAATTACATGCTGTCCATTTCCATGTGATCCTACTTGAGATGGTTCTACTCCTTCATTGGAGTCCAGCTGTTAGGGTTGGAAGATTGCACTAAATACATTTAATAGAGAAGTGCAATCGCAATCTGGGGTCCACCATACAGAGATGTAAAACTGAAGCTAGTGTAAACAATGACGGAACACACAGCAAGTGATTGCTTGCTCACACTGAGTTAAATGCCACTCAGTGAACAGCACAAGAAACTGTGTCACTCGCACACAGTAACTGAATAGATGCTCTGCAATAGAGCTGTGTCACTCGCGCACAATAACTGAATAGATGCTCTGCTATAAAGCTGTGTGACTCGCACACAGTAAATGAATAAGAATGACACTAGAAACAATCTCTGTTAACCTCACAAGGGAACATAGCATACTAACGGCATAAAAGGCAAACAGTGGTCACACAATCAGCCACCACATTCAACAAACTCCTCTCCGTAGGTGCTGGAATTCTAATAGCTAAATGCCAGCCCTGAATTCACTCAGACAATCTCCTCTCTGGAGAACTGGAATTCTAACAGCTTACCGCCGACCCTGAGCACATGCTGGTAAAGACCACACTTGTGCAAAGTCCCATACCCACAGGTAACAATAATGATACTAGCATGCCTGCGTGTGCCTCTGAGACCCTTTTATATGTACAACTCAAGTCCAGTCGGACAGGACCTTGCTTGAGGACCAATCTGGAGCTGCCACATCATCAGAGCAGCTGATGACCGACCACCAATGAGACATCGCCTCAATACAAGCATGCTCAGTAGGGTCATTTCTGGACTTAGTTTCCAGAGTGTTCGCTCATCACTGCCTACTGCTGGCTACCATAGGCTTGGCTGAAGAGTCAGCAGTAACCAGACGAACAGCACGAGCCTGAGCAAGACACTGGGACTGATGTCTATGCTCAGCAGCTCCCACAGTGGCCAAAGCTGAATGGGAGACCACTGATGCAGGCAAGGCTTGGGATCTACCCTGTGCAGCGTGAGAATCCCGGCGCCTAACATTATTCCTGCTAGTATCCCCCGGTGATTTTCATCATGCTCAAAAGTCGCAATAATCTGGGGGGCATGAATGTGCTCTATAGGCTCCCAGGTTCTATCCTCAGGCCCATGGCACATACAGTCCATGGAAAAAATATTTTTGCCATGTACCACCTTAGACCTGACAATGGCATTGACCTCAAAATCGTCTGGGGATGTATCCGAGCTCCCAGCAGGAGTCCCAGAAGATCGTGTCATATATGTGGGTTTCAACAAAGACACATGGAAGGTGTCAGTGATTTTTAAATGTGGTGGAAGGCTGAGATGATAGACTATAGGGTTCACCTGTTCCAGGACATTGAAAGGACCTAAATAGCGGGGAGCAAATTTAATGGACTCCACACGCAGCCTGATGTTACAAGCCGAGAGCCACACTAAATCGCCAGGGGCGAAGACCGGAGCGGAACGATGATGCACGTCAGCGGAAATCCTCATTCTCTCCTTAGAAGCCCTAATGGTATCCTGCGTGTTGTTCCAGATGTCATGAGCCTCCACTGCCCAGTCCACCTCCCTAGGGTCAGAAGACAAGACGGGCATGGGCATGGGAACACGCGGATGCTGAACGTACTTAAGGAGGAACGGCATCTGCCCTGTGGAATCGGAGACGGCATTATTTACAGCAAACTCCGCCCAAGGCAGCAAGGATGCTCAGTTTTCATGCCTGGCAGAGACAAAATGACAAGGGTACATAGCCAGAGTCTGATTGGCCCTTTCCAGCAACCCATACCTTTTTGTGATTATACACGATAGAGAAATTGAGCTCAATACTGAGCAACCGATAAAGCTCTCTCCAGAACTGAGAGGCAAATTGGGGACCCCAGTCACTGACAATCTTGTCAGGCATCCTGTGAAGGCAGAAAATATGCTTCATGAAAAGAACTGCCAAAGCCCGTGCCGACAGTACGCACAGAAGGGGGACCAGATGTACTATCTTGGAGAAAAGGTTGGTGACTACCCAAATAACTGTGTTGTTATGGAACTTGGGCAGGTCCACAATAAAGTCCATCCCAACCATCTCCCAGGGCCTATCTGCCTCCAGCAAGGGATGAAGCAAGCCCAAGGGTCTCAGCCAGGAAGGCCGATTCCTGGCACAAGAAACACAAGCTTGAACATAGTCCCTCATGTCACGCGCAATCCGCAGCCACCAATAAGACCTCGCCAAAAGCTCAGTGGTTGTCTTGATGCCGAAATGCTTACCTAACCTAGAAGTGTGAGCCCAAGAGAGAACCTCCAGCCGGTTAGCTGGTACAAGAGATTTGCCTGGAGGCACCTGCTTGAACGAGACTGGAGTCACTGTTCAAAGACACTCTGAGGGGACAATTACACATGGCTCGTCCCTCTCCTCGGATGAGACCACGGGATGGGATATGGCGTCAACATGCAAATTCTTCTCCCTAGAGAGAAAATTAATAGTAAAATTATATCGGGAGAAGAATAATGACCACATGGTGTGACGAGAATTCAGCCGTTGGGCCATCTACAGATAGAGAAGATTTTTGTAGTTCGTGAATACTTGGAAGGGATGCCGAGCTCCCTCTAGGAGACATCTCCACTCCGAGAAGGCCAACTTCATGGCCAGTAATTCCTTGTCCCGATAGAATAATTCCTCTCCAACCATGAGATTGTCTTAGAGAAAAAGAAACATGGATGTTTCCATCCGTGAACATCCTTCTGATATAGGACAGCTCCAGCACCGACAGAAGAGGAATCCACCTCCAGAAAGAAGGGCTTATCCACATCTGGCTGATGTAGCACTGGGGAACTAACAAAGTGTGACTTCTTGGTGAGGACTACTAAGGGAGCTGCCAGAGTAGAGAAGTGAGGGATGAACTGGAGGTAGTAGTTCATAAACCCTATAAAAGGCTGCACCTCTTTAAGACAATGTGGCTCCTGCCAGTTCAACACCAATTCCACCTTGGCAGGATCCATAGCCAAACCTTTGGAAGAAATGATGTATCCAAGGAATGGTGGAGACTGTTGCTCAAACACGCACTTCTGTAGTTTGGCGTAGAAAGAGTTGGTGTGCAAGAGTTCAAAGACTCTGGCCACATCTCTATGGTCAGTATCCAGATTGTGAGAAAAATAAGTATGTCATCCAGGTAAACGACTACAGAATTGGATAACATCTCCTGGAAAATTTAATTGACGAAATCTTGGAAGACAGCGGGAGCGTTACAGAGACCGAATGGCATTACCAAGTACTCATAATGTGCATCCCGAATATTAAACGCAGTCTTCCATTCATCTCCCTCTCAAATACGTATTAAGTTATAGGCACCACGCAGATCCAATTTAGAAAATATCCCTGCACCCCGAAGTCTGTCAAATTACTCAGAAATGAGTGGCAAAGGGTATTTGTTCTTAATGGTGATGGCATTCAAACCCTTGTAATCAATGCACGGAAGAAGTTCCCTGTTATTCTTCTTGTCAAAGAAGAACCCAACCGCAGCAGGAGACATAGACTTCCTAATAAACCCCCTCGCCAGATTTTCCTTGACATACTCCGACATAGCCTCAGTCTCAGGAAGGGACAAAATGTAGACATGGCCGCGAGGAGGATCTGCCCTGGAATGAGGTCTATGTGGCTGTCATAAGGATGATGAGGGGGAAGACTCTCCGCAGCCTTTTTAGAAAACACGTCCGCATATAGCCAGTAATGCTTGGGAAGAGAAGTTAGATCTGAAGTGACCTCAGACGACCCAACCTAACATACATAGTAACATAGTAACATAGTTAGTAAGGCCGAAAAAAGACATTTGTCCATCCAGTTCAGCCTATATTCCATCATAATAAATACCCAGATCTACGTCCTTCTACAGAACCTAATAATTGTATGATACAATATTGTTCTGCTCCAGGAAGACATCCAGGCCTCTCTTGAACCCCTCGACTGAGTTCGCCATCACCACCTCCTCAGGCAAGCAATTCCAGATTCTCACTGCCCTAACAGTAAAGAATCCTCTTCTATGTTGGTGGAAAAACCTTCTCTCCTCCAGACGCAAAGAATGCCCCCTTGTGCCCGTCACCTTCCTTGGTATAAACAGATCCTCAGCGAGATATTTGTATTGTCCCCTTATATACTTATACATGGTTATTAGATCGCCCCTCAGTCGTCTTTTTTCTAGACTAAATAATCCTAATTTCGCTAATCTATCTGGGTATTGTAGTTCTCCCATCCCCTTTATTAATTTTGTTGCCCTCCTTTGTACTCTCTCTAGTTCCATTATATCCTTCCTGAGCACCGATGCCCAAAACTGGACACAGTACTCCATGTGCGGTCTAACTAGGGATTTGTACAGAGGCAGTATAATGCTCTCATCATGTGTATCCAGACCTCTTTTAATGCACCCCATGATCCTGTTTGCCTTGGCAGCTGCTGCCTGGCACTGGCTGCTCCAGGTAAGTTTATCATTAACTAGGATCCCCAAGTCCTTCTCCCTGTCAGATTTACCCAGTGGTTTCCCGTTCAGTGTGTAATGGTGATATTGATTCCCTCTTCCCATGTGTATAACCTTACATTTATCATTGTTAAACCTCATCTGCCACCTTTCAGCCCAAGTTTCCAACTTATCCAGATCCATCTGTAGCAGAATACTATCTTCTCTTGTATTAACTGCTTTACATAGTTTTGTATCATCTGCAAATATCGATATTTTACTGTGTAAACCTTCTACCAGATCATTAATGAATATGTTGAAGAGAACAGGTCCCAATACTGACCCCTGCGGTACCCCACTGGTCACAGCGACCCAGTTAGAGACTATACCATTTATAACCACCCTCTGCTTTCTATCACTAAGCCAGTTACTAACCCATTTACACACATTTTCCCCCAGACCAAGCATTCTCATTTTGTGTACCAACCTCTTGTGCGGCACGGTATCAAACGCTTTGGAAAAATCGAGATATACCACGTCCAATGACTCACCGTGGTCCAGTCTATAGCTTACCTCTTCATAAAAACTGATTAGATTGGTTTGACAGGAGCGATTTCTCATAAACCCATGCTGATATGGAGTTAAACAGTTATTCTCATTGAGATAATCCAGAATAACATCCCTCAGAAACCCTTCAAATATTTTACCAACAATAGAGGTTAGACTTACTGGCCTATAATTTCCAGGTTCACTTTTAGAGCCCTTTTTGAATATTGGCACCACATTTGCTATGCGCCAATCCTGCGGAACAGACCCTGTCTCTATAGAGTCCCTAAAAATAAGAAATAATGGTTTATCTATTACATTACTTAGTTCTCTTAGTACTCGTGGGTGTATGCCATCCGGACCCGGAGATTTATCTATTTTAATCTTATTTAGCCGGTTTCGCACCTCTTCTTGGGTTAGATTGGTGACCCTTAATATAGGGTTTTCATTGTTTCTTGGGATTTCACCTAGCATTTCATTTTCCACCGTGAATACCGTGGAGAAGAAGGTGTTTAATATGTTAGCTTTTTCCTCGTCATCTACAACCATTCTTTCCTCACTATTTTTTAAGGGGCCTACATTTTCAGTTTTTATTCTTTTACTATTGATATAGTTGAAGAACAGTTTGGGATTAGTTTTACTCTCCTTAGCAATGTGCTTCTCTGTTTCCTTTTTGGCAGCTTTAATTAGTTTTTTAGATAAAGTATTTTTCTCCCTATAGTTTTTTAGAGCTTCAATGGTGCCATCCTGCTTTAATAGTGCAAATGCTTTCTTTTTACTGTTAATTGCCTGTCTTACTTCTTTGTTTAGCCACATTGGGTTTTTCCTATTTCTAGTCCTTTTATTCCCACAAGGTATAAACCGCTTACACTGCCTATTTAGGATGTTCTTAAACATTTCCCATTTATTATCTGTATTCTCATTTCTGAGGATATTGTCCCAGTCTACCAGATTAAGGGCATCTCTAATCTGTTCAAACTTTGCCTTCCTAAAGTTCAATGTTTTTGTGACTCCCTGACAAGTCCCCCTAGTGAAAGACAGGTGAAACTGCACAATATTGTGGTCGCTATTTCCTAAATGCCCAACCACCTGCAGATTTGTTATTCTGTCAGGTCTATTAGATAGTATTAGGTCTAAAAGTGCTGCTCCTCTGGTTGGATTCTGCACCAATTGTGAAAGATAATTTTTCTTGGTTATTAGCAGAAACCTGTTGCCTTTATGGGTTTCACAGGTTTCTGTTTCCCAGTTAATATCCGGGTAGTTAAAGTCCCCCATAACCAGGACCTCATTATGGGTTGCAGCTTCATCTATCTGCTTTAGAAGTAGACTTTCCATGCTTTCTGTTATATTTGGGGGTTTGTAACAGACCCCAATGAGAATTTTGTTACCATTTTTCCCTCCATGAATTTCAACCCATATGGACTCGACATCCTCATTCCCTTCGCTAATATCCTCCCTTAAAGTGGACTTTAGACAAGACTTTACATAGAGACAAACCCCTCCTCCTCTCCGATTTTTACGATCCTTTCTAAACAGACTGTAACCCTGTAAGTTAACTGCCCAGTCATAGCTTTCATCTAACCATGTCTCGGTTATTCCCACTATGTCAAAGTTACCTGTAGATATTTCTGCTTCTAGTTCTTCCATCTTGTTTGTCAGGCTTCTGGCGTTTGCGAGCATGCAGTTTAGAGGATTTTGTTTTGTTCCAATCTCCTCACTGTGGATTGTTTTAGAAATGTTCTTACGTCCCTTCTGAGTATGTTTTCCTGGGTCGTCTTTGTTCGAGTCTAATGTTTTTCTTCCCATCCCCTCTTCTTCTAGTTTAACGCCCTCCTGATGAGTGTAGCGAGTCTTCTGGCGAATGTGTGTTTCCCAGGTTTGTTGAGGTGTAGTCCGTCTCTGGCGAGGAGTCCATCATACCAGTAATTCACACCGTGGTCCAGGAATCCAAATCCTTGTTGTCTGCACCATCGTCTTAGCCAGTTGTTTGCATCAAGGATCCTGTTCCATCTCCTGGTGCCATGCCCGTCTACTGGAAGGATAGAAGAAAAAACTACCTGTGCATCCAGTTCCTTTACTTTCTTCCCCAACTCTTCAAAGTCCTTGAAGAGGGCCCAACCTGAACTTGGGCCCTAAGACACTGTCCCTCACCTGACTTACTCCATCCCAGTATGCTGCTAGTAGCTCAATCAATGTGAGGTGAGTGGCAATGCAACCAAGGTATGCCTTGCAGTATCTCATGGGATGACCAACAAAGAGATTATCTCCTCATGTTTTGGAGCAAATACGAGAGTAAGCGAGATAGGCTGTTTACAAAGACAGACTGCCCTTCAGATTTGATTTGAATGATCTATAATAAATTGCTCTGTAAGCATAAGCTGCCTTATTTTGGCCAGCAAAGGCCTGTTTATATAGCATGATGTGCTGCTGAGAACAATAATTTCTTGTGCAAACCAAAAGATCATTTCACCGGACAAATAGGTATTTTGCTCATTGAGTGATCAGCAGGCTGTTCAGACAGCATTATTAGGAGCAATTTTTCATTAAAATCATGCAATGTACAGTAAATGCCAATTTATAGTTACTGATCTAGTTTAAAATAATGAAAAGGCCCCATCATAAATAATGAAGAACATGTCACCTACCGTACTTCATGCTGCTTAACAATCAGATTTAACCATTTGTTGCTATTTTTTTTTTATAAAAGTTTACATTTGTGACATCTCTAAGCTTCACAATGAAGTATAGACACTGTACTAGATTTTACCAACATCAATATTATTTTGCTTTAAACTTTTCCTCTGAGGCTCGGACAGGCAGGTGTATATGAACAAAAGATATTTAAGTAATTGGAAGAGAAGATAGCTGGTAAACAAGCCAAAATGTGGAAGAGCAATAACAATATAATAGCTAAAATGATGAATATAATTTCCATAATTACTGAGATAACTCTATATAAGATCTCCCTCATGATTGCACTGGTTAGTTATCCAGTATGTTTGCATTTGTATTTGTGTGCATGTGTGTATGGATGTGTACTGTAGATATGTGTATGCCAACCTGTGTGCATGCATGTTGTGAGAAGGTGAATGTATTTGGATGTGTATGCATGTTCAGTATGTGTCAATACTTGTGAATATGCAGTTATGGACGAAAGTGTTGGCACCCTTGAAATTGTTCCAGAAAATGAAGAATTTCTCCCAGAAAAGTATTTCAATTACACATGTTCTTTTTATTATACAAATGTTTATTTTGAGTATATTGGAAAAACACAAACAACAGGGAGAAAATGGCAAATTCTACATAATTTCACACAAATTGTTGGCACCCTCATCTTAATAATTAGTTGGAAACCTTTTTGAATAAATAACTGAAATCTATCTCGTCCTATAACCATCAACAAGCTTCTTACACTTCTCAACTGGAATATTGAACTGCTTTTCTTTTAAAAACTGCTCCAGGTCTCTCATATTTGAAGGGAGCCTACTCCCAACAGCATTTTTAAGAGCCTTCCACAGGAGTTTAATGGAATTTAGATTGGGACTCATCACTCTCCACTTAAGAATTCTCCAACACTTTGTTTCCATCCATTTCTGTGTGCTCCTTGAAATAATTTTTGGGTCATTGTTCTGCTGGAAGACCCATGACTTAGGATGCAAGCCCAGTTTTCTGACACTATGCACTATCCCTATGCACTATTCAACCCACAGTTTTTTGGTAATCTTCAGATTTCATGATACCTTGCACACAGTCAAGCCACACAGTGTCAGGGACAGCAAAACAACCCCAAAACATCTTTGAACCTCCATCATACTTCACTGTAGGTGCTGGGTTCTTTTATTTGCAATGTCCAGTTACCAGTAAACAGTAGAATGATGTGCTTTACCAAAAAGCTATATCTTGCTCTCATCTGTCCACAACACACTTTCCCAGGAGGATTTTGGCTTGCTCATGCACAAATTTGCAAACTGCGGTCTTGCTTTTTTATGTCTCTGTGTCAGCAGTGGTGTCCTCCAGGGTCCCATGCCATAGTGTTTCACTTAATTCAAATTTCAATGGATAGTTTGTGCTGACACTGAGGCACCATGAGCCTTGAGAACAGATTTAATTTCTGCTTATCTATTGTCCGGACTATATTGCATTGCAACCTTTAATACATTTTCTCCCCTGTCCACATCTATGGAGAATAGCTACAGTGCAATGGCTTATAAACTTCTTGATTATGTAGAACACCATGGAACAATTGACATCAAGATCTCTGGAGATGGACTGGTAACCTTGAGACTGTTGATATTGTTCAACAATTTTAGTTCTCAAGTCCTCAGACAGTTTTCTTCTCATTCTGTTTTCCATTCTTAGTGTGGCACATACAGACACACAATGCAAGGATTGAGTCAACTTCTCCCCTTTTTTTCTGGTTTCAGAGAGTGAAGTTGTTTACCAATAATTTTGGAAAGGTGTGAATAGTTTTTGCCTTTTATATGCAATTATGTTAAGTTTGCCTTTTTTCTGTTTTTTTTGTGTTGTTAAAATACACCCAAAGGAAATAAACATACGTATAATAAAACGTGTGTCCTTGCAATACTTTTCTGGAAAAATTTCAAGGATGCCAATACATTCAGCTATGATTGTATGTGCAAGACTTTGCATGTGGGTGCATGCATGCTCCACAAAGATGACCACACACTTTTTCACTGTAGTTCCTTATGAGATCCCCTGATATACAGTGCCTTGCAAAAGCATTCGGCCCCCTGGAACTTTTCAAACTTTTCCCACATATCAAGCTTCAAACATAAAGATACCAAATGTAATTTTTTGTGAAGAATCAACAAGAAGTGGAACATAATTGTGAAGTTGAACCAACTTTATTGGTTAGTTTAATTTTTGGTGGAAATTCAAAAACTGAAAAGTGGCGTGTGCAATATTATTCAGCCCCTTTACTTTCAGTGCAGCAAACTCACTCCAGAAACTCATTGTGGATCTCTGAATGATCCAATGTTGTCCTAAATGCCTAATGATGATAAATACAATCCACCTGTGGGTAACCAAGTCTCCGTATAAATGCACCTGCTCTGTGATAGTCTCAGGGTTTTGTTTGAAGCACAGAGAGTATCATGAAGACCAAGGAACAAAACAGGCAGGTCCTTGATTTTTTGGAAGTGCATTGAACAGCAAGGTGGATTGCAGCTGAGGGGAAAAAGAAAAAAAATCTTTAAATTTTTAGCTTAGCGAGTGTGAACGAGCTGAGTGTGAACTGAGCGTAAGTGTGAACGGCGGTAAGTGTGACTTGTGATTCAGTGACTTTGGATTCAGGGAGTTTCCAAGGGAGGAATTACTAAATTGCTGTCTGTATTTTATTAATACTTTGCTTTTGTTTGTTTTTTTATTTTTTTTTTATTTAACGGTTCTGTCTGGTGCTATCCCCATTAGGAAATGTGCTCCACTATTGTTAATGCCATCCAGTGCACATCTTGCCACATGTATGCAGTCCTTGATCAGCCGGTCGAGGGTGCATACTGCTGTGCGAGATGTGAGCACGTTGTGCATTTGGAAGCCCAGATTCTGGATCTAAATGTGCAGCTGGCAACACTGAGATTCATTGACAACATGGAAAGGAGTCTTCTGCTCACTGAGCAGACGCTCAATGGGATAGATGAGGTGGGGGATGGTAGGATGGAGCTGCAGGACGGTGAAATAGCAAGCTGGGTGACAGTTAGAGGGCCGGGTAGAGGGAAGAGCTCCATGGAGGCTAGTCCTGATCTGGCACACTCCAATAAGTTTGCTAAGTTGGCAGATGAGGGGGGTGCCAGTACAGGGGTAGCACTGCTGCAGCAAGGCATGTCCTCTGAAAGCTGGAGGAGTGACTCCTCCAGTAAGGAGGGAAATAGGAGAGCAGGGCAGGCCAGACAGGTGCTGGTAGTGGGGGACTCAATTATTAGGGGAACAGATAGGGCAATCTGTCACAAAGACAGGGATTGTCAAACGGTGTGCTCCCTACCTGGCGCTCGAGTCTGACACATCGCTGATTGGGTGGACAGATTACTGGGAAGGGCTGGTGAGGACCCAGCGGTCATGGTGCACATTGGCACAAAAGACAAAGTTAGAGGTAGGTGGAAGGTCCTTAAAGATGATTTCAGGGAATTAGGCTGCAAGCTGAAAGCAAGGACCTCCAACGTAGTATTTTCCTAAATACTGCCTGTAACACGTGCCACGCCAGAGAGGCAACGGGAGAATAGGGAGGTTAATAAGTGGCTCAAGAATTGGTGTAGGAAGGAGGGGTTTGGGTTCCTGCAGAACTGGGCTGACTTCTCAGTTGGCTACAGGCTCTACGCTAGGGACGGGCTGCACCTCAATGGGGAGGGTACAGCTGTGTTGGGGAGAAAATGGCTAGAAGGTTGGAGGAGTGTTTAAACTAGGGATTGGGGGGAGGTATTCATTTTATAGAAGGGGAAGATAGTGCAGATAGAGACCTGGGCACAAATAAGAAAGATGGGGTGGCGGTGGCATGGGGGTGGGGTTAGAACAGTTAATAATTTAAGAAAAAATAGAAGTACAGAGAGGAACATCAAGTGCATGTATACTAATGCCAGAAGCCTTGCCAACAAAATGGATGAATTAGAATTAATTTTGTTGGAGCATAATTATGACATGGTGGGGATATCTGAAACGTGGCTGGATGAGAGCCATGACTGGGCTGTTAACTTGCAGGGTTATAGTCTGTTCAGAAATGACCGAATGGATAGGTGAGGGGGAGGGGTGTGTCTATATGTAAAATTATCCTTAAAACCCATCCGGCGTGATAATATAGGCGAATCTAATGAAAATGTAGAGTCCCTGTGGGTGGAGATAAGGGGAGGGAGAAAAAATAATAAATTACTGATAGGGGTTTGTTATAAATCTCCAAAATTAATGGAAGCAATCGAGAATATCCTCGTAAAGCAAATAGATGAAGCTGCAGCTCAAGGGGAAGTCATTATTATGGGGGACTTCTACCACCCTGAAATAGATTGGGGAATGGAAATCTGCAGTTCCAGCAAAGGTAATCAGTTTTTGACAACTATGAGAGACAATTACCTTTCACAACTGGTTCAGGACCCAAAAATAAGGGGGGCACTGATAGACCTAATATTAACCAGACCGCATATCAAATATAAGGGTTGGGGGTCACTTGAAGAATAGTGATAACAAAATAATAAGTTTTCATGTATCCTTTAATAAGATGTGTAGTAGAGGGGTTACGAGGACACTAAACTTAAGGAGGGCAAATTTCCAACGAATGAGAGAGGATCTTGGTGCAGTTAACTGGGACGATATCCTGAGACATAAAAATACACAAAGAAAATGGGAGACGTTTATTAGATAGGACCTGTGCACAGTATATACCATATGGGAATAAACATACTAGGAATAGGAGGAAACCAATATGGCTAAATAGAGCTGTAAGGGGTGCAATAAGTGACAAAAAGAAAGCATTTAGAGAACTAAATGAAGTAGGTAGTGATGAGGCATTAAATAAATACAAAAAATTAAATAAATTCTGTAAAAAGCAAATCAAGGCAGCAAAAATTGAGACAGAGAGACTCATTGCCAGGGAGAGTAAAAATAATCCCAAAATATTCTTTAACTACGTAAATAGTAAGAAACTAAAAAATAATAGTGTTGGCCCCCTATAAAATAGTATGGTTGAAATGGTGGATGAGGATGAGGAAAAAGGCAATATGCTAAATGACTTTTTTTCATCAGTATTTACACAAGAAAATCCCATTACAGACAAAATGACTAGTGATAGAAATTCCCCATTAAATGTCACCTGCTTAACCCAGCAGGAAGTATGTCAGCGTCTAAAAATCACTAAAATTGACAAATCTCCGGGCCCGGATGGGATACACCCCCAAGTACTGCAGAAACTAAGTACAGTCATTGATAGACCATTATTTTTAATCTTTAAAGACTCCATAATAACAGGGTCTGTACCACAGGACTGGCGTATGGCAAATGTGGTGCCGATATTCAAAATGGGGACTAAAACTGAACTCGGTAATTATAGGCCAGTAAGCTTAACCTATACTGTGGGTAAAATCCTGGAGGGCATTCTAAGGGATGCTATACTGGAGTATCTGAAGAGGAATAACCTCATGACCCAGTATCAGCAGGGGTTTACTAGGGACCATTTATGTCAGAGTAATCTGATCAGCTTCTATGAAGAGGTAAGTTCCGGAATGGACCAAGGGAACCCAGTGGACGTAGTGTATATGGACTTTTCAAAAGCTTTTGATACGGTGCCACACAAAAGGTTGATACATAAAATGAGAATAATGGGGATAGGGGAAAATATGTGTAAGTGGGTTAAGAGCTGGCTCAGGGATAGGAAACAAAGAGTGGTAATTAATGGAGCACACTCGGACTGGGTCGCGGTTAGCAGTGGGGTACCACAGGGGTCAGTATTGGGCCCTTTTTTTTTAACATATTTATTAATGACCTTGAAGGGGGCATTCAGAGCAGAATTTCAATATTTGCAGATGATACTAAACTCTGCAGGGTAATCAATACAGAGGAGGACAATTTTATATTACAGGATGATTTATGTAAACTAGAAGCTTGGGCTGATAAATGGCAAATGAGCTTTAATGGGGATAAATGTAAGGTCATGCACTTGGGTAGAAGTAATAAGATGTATAATTATGCGCTTAATTCTAAAACTCTGGGCAAAATCTTCAATGAAAAAGACCTGGGTGTATGGGTGGATGAAAAACTCATGTTCAGTGGCCAGTGTCAGGCAGCAGCTACAAAGGCAAATAAAATAATGGGATGCATTAATCGAGGCATAGATGCACATGAGGAGAACATAATTTTACCTCTATACAAGTCACTAGTTCAACCACACTTAGAATATTGTGCACAGTTATGGTCTCCGGTGTATAACAAAGACATAGCTGAACTAGAGGTCGGGTGAAGAGAAGAGTGACCAAGGTTATTAGAGGACTGGGGGGTCTGCAATACCAAGATAGGTTATTACACTTGGGGCTATTTAGTTTGGAAAAACGAAGACTAAGGGGTGACCTTATTTTAATGTATAAATATATGAAGGGAAAGTACAAACACCTTTCTGATGATCTTTTTAATCATAGACCTGAGACAGGGACAAAGGGGCATCCTCTACGTCTGGAGGAAAGAAGATTTAGGCATAATCACAGACGCGGCTTCTTTACTGTAAGAGCAGTGAGACTATGGAACTCTCTGCCATATGATGTTGTAATGAGTGATTCATTACTTAAATTTAAGAGGTGATTGGATACCTTTCTTGAAAATTATAATGTTGCAGGGTATATATACTAGATTCCTTGATAGAGCGTTGATCCAGGGAACTAGTCTGATTGCCGTATGTGGAGTCGGGAAGGAATTTTTTTCCCCAAAGTGGAGCTTACTATTTGTCACGTTTTTTTTGCCTTCCTCTGGATCAACATGTTAGGGCATGTTAGGTTAGGCTATGGGTTGAACTGGATGGACTTAAAATCTTCCTTCAACCTTAATAACTATGTTACTATGTTACTATGTTGATACTGTTGTGGAGACATTTAAGCCTGATTTGAATACAAAATTATTTCCAAAGCTTCAAACATCCCAAGGAGCACTGTGCAAGCAATCATATTGAAATGGAAGGAGTATCATATCACTGCAAATCTACCAAGACCCGGCCATCCCTCTAAACATTCATCTCAAACAACGAGAAGACAGATAAGAGATAAGCCAACCCTCGATCCAACTGCTATGTCCAGCTATCGCCCAATATCACTGCTCCCATTCGCTTTCAAACTCCTGGAGCAGCATGTCCACTCTGAACTTTCCTCCCACCTCTCATCTAACTTGCTCTTTGACAATCTACAATTTGGTTTCTGCCCCATCACTCAATGACCTCGCCCTATCCTGGATCTCCTCATACCTTTCCAACCTCACATTCAGCGTCTTCCACTCCCACACTACCTCCTCATCCCACCCTCTCTCTGTTGGAGTCCCCCAAGGCTCTGTTCTAGGACCCCTATTCTTCTCCATTTATACACTTGGCTTGGTGCAACTCATAAAGTCCCATGGATTCCAGTACCACCTCTATGCTGATGACACTCAGATCTACCTCTCTAGCCCAGACGTCACCGCTCTGCTGTCCAGAATCCCAGAGTGCCTATCAGCCATATCCTCCTTCTTCTCCTCTCGCTTCCTCAAACTCAATGTTGACAAATCTGAACTCATCATCTTTCTTCCATCCCAGAGATCTTCCTTACCTGACCTACACGGTTATATTGGCAAATAAATTAAAAAAATAAGGCTCTGGGAAGAAATGGAGCAAAAAACAAAACTGGAAAATCATAAGGTCATGAAGGGGTTATAGTGCCACAGCAGCATTTTTTTTTATCTCATCCTCCGGTAGCTATTAGTAATGTTCAGTGTATGAATGAAAAAACATGTCTTTTTTTTCTCTAATTTCCAGGGCTACTCTGATCCCTTTTCTGCATCATGTGACCAGAGTTGTGACCATCGACCAGCGTTTTCTGTGTTGACCAGAAGTCACTTTCTCAATGTAAGTATATGAGACGCAGAACAAGGATCTGACAGGTTTACATTAAGGAAATAATGGTCTGTTGCACGAAATGGCAAGACAGAGCTCTGGAATGGCAGAAGACAGAGTCGGGTAAGTATTTTAATGCATACTTTGTCTTTATATTACTGATACCTGTTGGATGGGAAAATAAAGTAACAATGATGTCTTAGTACATTAGGGCACGTACAAAACTAAGTCAATCATCTGATAAGGGATAACTCAATAATCATTGTGATTTCAACAATGGAGCTCAATTTCTAATAAATCGGGCTCCACAGTTCCATCCTATATGAAGCCGAAGTGCATATGCTGTATCTCTGCTCTTTTCGTTAGCTATGGGGAATAAAACAGAATACACCATTAAACACCATTGCTACATTCAGGATGGACTTTTTCAGAGCTCTGTGTCCAGGGACAAAAGCCTTGTTGAGACCCCCATTCATAGTAACATAGTAACATAGTTAGTAAGGCCGAAAAAAGACATTTGTCCATCCAGTTCAGCCTATATTCCATCATAATAAATACCCAGATCTACGTCCTTCTACAGAACCTAATAATTGTATGATACAATATTGTTCTGCTCCAGGAAGACATCCAGGCCTCTCTTGAACCCCTCGACTGAGTTCGCCATCACCACCTCCTCAGGCAAGCAATTCCAGATTCTCACTGCCCTAACAGTAAAGAATCCTCTTCTATGTTGGTGGAAAAACCTTCTCTCCTCCAGACGCAAAGAATGCCCCCTTGTGCCCGTCACCTTCCTTGGTATAAACAGATCCTCAGCGAGATATTTGTATTGTCCCCTTATATACTTATACATGGTTATTAGATCGCCTCTCAGTCGTCTTTTTTCTAGACTAAATAATCCTAATTTCGCTAATTCAGTTAGTTAACCATTATGCAAAAGAGAGGGAAACATTTTTAATTCCGTGAATAGCCCTGTAATACAATGGCAATTATAATATGAGATACAAGAATATTAGATATTGTTATTATGTAGACTATTTAGAATATAGCATATAAAGAGAATGCTAGACTATAATACTTTCTGTATTTTGTGATACTAACATACTGATGGATATAGAAAACAGATTCATTGTGTTACAAAGTTTGTGTCCTTCGAACAATTTTGAGTGTCCCTGATAGATTTTTTCATGCTGATTTCAGAATTGACTTCAGATTTTTCCTATCACATACGGTTTTTGAGAAATGATATGAAACATTTTAATATTCTGTTAAAGCATTTTCTACATTCTCACTTGGACTTTTTTCCAGCCAATCTTGGTGCCGTTAGCTATGCATACGGTGAACGATTTCACCAAGATATTGCGCTGATGGAGAAAAGGTACCAGGGAAAGTGGAGTATGTCAACGCTGGCTGACTATTGCTGGAATCTTTTTCGAGAAGCATCTGACATGGATTATAAAGGAAAGTCGTCTGCAAAACACTTTTGAACAATTGCTTTTGCTACTGACATCGATGCACATGTATGGAGTTTCTTGGACGTCATAATGTAGACTATAAACTGTTGTTTGTTAAAAACTTTACGTGATACAGACTTTGGAGCACACATTTGTGTTCAGCATATCAAAAACTATAAGATACAATAACATTCTCTCAGGGGACAAGAACTGCCCTGAATTTTGTTGTGTAGTGTTATTATTTGTTGCGTACAATGGAAGTAATGCAGTGATTGAAAAAATTGCAAACATACGAGTGCTTTGGAACACCCAGAGATGAAGTCCTGTCCAAAAATATCCAGAGTGGTGTAAATGAAATCTCAGACAGAGAAAATAAACTGAGATTTATTCATCTACATGAGTAATCCCTGCTAAACACACTCTTGTGTCCTTCCCTTGGTTGAGAAGCTGCCAGTCACATATCGTATTAATTCTAAAAGTGGCTGATGGAGCAGGTGCAATCACACGTGCCAGAAACCGGGCCGTGATCTCTGACGGCACAAACAGCATACTTTCTGCATTGCTAATCCTGCAGTCCAGGCCAAGGCGCCGGATCCCTTGCCATGAAATTAACAATGACTGTCATTAGCAAGGGATACATTTCATAAAATAGGAGGTTTTTAATCTTTGCACTGACCCTTCCTCTTAAAGATAATATGAGCCCGTTTGGTGGAACGGACATTAATTTCTTTTTTGTTTGAGGCAAATGAACAAGCCTGTTTTTTCGGCTCCAAACGCACCGTTCCAATCACAGTGCGCTAATTATTATAAATGAAGCATAGAGACTCGACATTTAAGAGGTTTACAGCACATATGAATGAACTGAAAAGGTCACAGTTGTATAATGTGAAAAAGCCAGCTATTAAAATGGATGAAATACCCACAGATGTTACCTGTAATACAGTATTACTTTCTGTAAACGGGGTAACCTTGAAGAGATCGCAGAGGGAGCCTACTGTCGTGTGGCTTTTACCTGTAGTATAGCAGCCTATGACTGAAGAATGCAATGTGTTTGCTTGCACATTATTCTGCCTGTTTACTTTACTATTTTATTCTGTGCGAACAAATATGTACACGGCTTTTCACTTCATCACTTAGAATGGTTTCTATTATGTTTTACTGTGCAGTAGGGAGTTATTATGGCTTTAATGGCTTCATGTATTTTCTCACTTTCTTCATTAATCCTATAATAATCTTTTATTTAACGTTCTTATATAAATGTTTTATCAAATACCCTTAAAGAACAAAACAAATCGCAAATGAAAATCCTCATATCCCATCAGATCCATATTGCTGCATTTAAAGTAGCTACTGCTGGCAGAGTTTTGGATATTCGAGTAAGGTTTTCAAGCTAGGAATCTGATGAACCCAAAAATGACAACCACTCTTCGGAGCCAAGAATTATCTCAGAGTAGATGTCCCCATGCAGAGAATGCCTGGTGTATTACGCGGCAGGGGGTGGTGATGAATAGTACAGAATTTGAAATCCATTTTATTTTGTCTCATGACAGGAGTGAGAATGAGAATAAAAGGTATTTGCCATTTTTTATATTTGATTCTTAATAAATACATACTTATAATTCTACAGAGTATACAAAAACAGAAAAAAACTATGATCCTATAATAATGTCAAGAATAGTCACTGAGTTCCCAAACTGAAGTACAATTAGAATAGGTCAAAAATCTCTCCAAATGCAATATATGCAAGAGAATATGACGAGCACAGAGATGGGACTTAGCTCATTCAATCCAGATTAGATGTAAATCTATAGCGATTGTTCATATCTTCCAAACAGTTGTTCAACGCACTTTCATTCACCTGTATAAGTAAGATACAGCACACCTCTCCCTCATTCCATAAAAATCTAAAGTGATGCGATCCAAAACACTCACAATAGTGAAACACCACTACATAGAAGTTATAAAGAGAAAGTTCTTTGATTTCACCTGCAAGAAAGATAATAGCCTCCAGCATAATATAGAATGTGAAAAGGTTCACCACATTGGCTTCTTCTGGGGTATGAAACACCACTGGAGGCCTCAATATACTGTAGTTACATAGTTACACTGGTTGAAAAAAGACCTTTTGTCTGTCAAGTTCAATCTTTCACCACCACTTATAAGTTCTTTGTCACTGTGGTGTGCTAGGTTTCCTACAGATGTTTCCTGTTCGGAATAATTCCCAGGCTATTTAGCTGGCTGTCTACCTCTGGTCTTTGCCAGTTGTAGCTTTTCTAATGTGGCATGTGTTACTCTGTGCTTTGCGTTCTAGTATTGTGATCTTTGTTGCCCAACCTTGGATTTGTCTTTGACTATCCATTTGCCTAGACCTTTTGTCTTATCCACTATATTTTTGAAATTCTGAACCTGGACTATGACCTGACTACGCATTTGCCTTGGTTGTGATAACATGCAATTTATATACGTAAAGTTGGACCAGATTTGCCTCTGATTCCAAACTATCACTTTTGAAATAATACAAAGATGAGATTTAAAAGGGTGCTATGGAAATTATTTATTTTGATTACATTACCTAGCTATGTGCAGCATCTTAGTTTTATGCTGTAATGAATTTCTCTGAGTAGATGTGCCAATGTAAATGACTACAGACAAAACTTGCCTCCCCTCTTACAAATAATGCATTCATTCACAGCAGCTTGTATTACCTATTGTAACATACAGTATATGAACTATGAAAACATGTAAAGTAGTGCTGTAACTAAAACTAGCTTTCACACACAACACTGCTGTGTTACTCTGCATGTAGTGGCACACACAAAGGAATGAGGAAATGAAAACATGAATTTCACAAAATCATGAGATAAACAACATGAGCATGGTCATGTAAGCAGTGTGTGAGACAGGCTTATAGATGTATCTTAATTACAGACAGTACTTTGGAAAGCAAAAGAACATACTTTAGTTACAGTGAACCTGTCAAGCTGGATAACGGTATTAATCTGCAAATATAAGGTTAATCTGCAGTTTAAGTCAGATAGACATATACTCAGCTGCTGTTCTAAAAGTGAGGCTCCTGGGAAAAACTTTATTGCTCTTGAAAGCCACCAATTTTCAGTCATGCAGGACTACTGACACAGCTGCAATGACCACTCAGTACACAGTGAGAGGTGGCTTTTAAGGGAACCTGTCACCTGAATTTGGCGGGCTCTCTGTCTGTTCCGATGGGCGGTGTTTTCTCTCCTTTCATTCACCCCTTCCTTTCCCGCTGGCCGCAATATTATTTTGAATATGAGTCTGTTTCCTCCGTAGTTCACGCGTGTGCAAAGCAATCTTGCCTTGCGCACGCGCAGTATGCTTTGCCCAGCTGTGGGCAAAGCCGAAAAGCATTAGCGCGCATGCGCCGGCGCACTATGTCCTCGGAAGTATTTCGCTTTGTTCCGGAGCATGCACACTAATGCTTTTTGGCTTTGCCCGCAGTTGGGCAAAGCATACTGCGCGTGCGCAAGGCAAGATTGCGTTGCGCACGCGTGAACTACGGAGTGAACAGAATCATATTCAAGATAATACTGCGGCCAGCGGGAAAGGAAGGGGTGAATAAAAGGAGAGAAAACACCGCCCATCGGAACGGACAGAGAGCCCGCCAAATTCAGGTGACACCCCAACTTGGAAAGAACAGATTTTCAGTTGTAGAAAAAGTTCAATTCATCTGCAAAATGTGAAGCTGTTCTTAGGTTGGTCAATATACTGTACAACTTGAGATCATGCAAACAGCAATGAGACTTCATTGAATTTAAAGCTCAGAATTTCTGTGGTTATTCTGAGATGAACTACAGTGCATTATGATGGCACAATGTGATGTTATATGGTGGCATAAGAGAAACTTTGAGAAATATTTTTTGTCCACTCAATATTGTTCAAATTGTGTGGTCCCAAAAGCAGGAGTGAAAAATCGATAATAGTAGGGATTTCAAAGATTCAAAGATTCAAAGAAGCTTTATTGGCAGGACCAAATACACATCAGTTTTGCCAAAGCAAGTGTATAAAGGCAATAGGGATAGGGACTGTGGGGATGATGGGTAGGATCTGCAGGGAAGGTGGATTGGGGCAGATCCAGGGTAGGGGCTATAGCCCATGGCATAGGGGAGGTGGATGGGGGCAGATCCAGGGTAGGGGCTGTAGTCCATGGCATAGGGGAGGTGGATTGGGGCAGATCCAGGGTGGGGGCTATAGTCCATGGCATAGGGAAGGTGGATGGGGGCAGATCCATTATGGGGGCTATAGTCCATGGCATCATAGTTCTCTTTCTCGCAGTCTATGACATTCGCTCACATACCACGCTGCTATCTCTGATTTCTCAGGAAGAACAAAATATCTTTTGGCAATTATCCCAAAACATGCAGGACAACCTCTTCTGTATCTGCATCATGCCCAATAACTGATAAAGGAAGAAAGAATTGGGATAGTTACATGGATGACAGTTGAAGGGAATCTGTCTTTTTGTGTTTAATCTACTGACTCCTCCTGTATATCTCCTAAAATACCATTTGAATTTCTCCAGTGCTGTATGTAAATTAGTATGGTCCGGTCCCATGGGCTTCATCGCTGCAATATCTGTGCCTCCTCTCTTTTAATAACCACTGTCCTCCAGCTTTGAGTCATCTCAAAATCTCACACCTGTGCAGTAGCATAGCAGGTCACATTACTGAGGGCACAGCATAGGATCATTGCGCATTTGCCGAAAAATGTAATTCCGGCTACTATGTATTGGAAGGACATCTTTTGGCCCATGCCCATTATGTCCTATGCTCTGTCTTCAGGGCAGAGTAAAGTCCTGTTGCACAAGTCTGTGACCCTACAACAAAGGCACAATATTTTGTTGGCATATGTGGATGAAACAGGACACATAATTCACATTAACCATAGCTGGAGGTCAGTGATTAAAAAGAGAGAGGAGGAACAAACACTGTAGCAATGACGGCCATCAGACTGCGCTATATTAATTTACATGCAACCCGGAAGAAATTCAGATGGTATTTTGGGGGATATACAGGGGGAATCAGTAGATGATATACCTGTTTTTGGACTGTAGGAGAGAAGTAGATAAAGGTGGTGGAATTTGTTTAGTTACTCAAAAAAGGTGTCAGGTTCTCTTTAAATGCAAGTTCATGGAAACATCAACAGATATTGGGGTGGAAATCAGTAATGTAAGCTTATGTGATATTATCACAGGCTTGATTTTGTAGAACAGATATGGAGACATTAAAGGGTACATGAAGAAACCATTGATGTTGCTCATACAACCATACATTCTTTTTCATTTTCTTAACTTCAAAATATATTTGAATAGTCTGCAACGCACACCAAACTTTCTTCATTCTGGTAGTTGTAGTAAGTTGCAGAATGATGCTTGCATTGCAAGAAGCAGGAGTGACTATGGGTCACAAAAAGGACCAATGAGACACAAGTAAGAATTGGTTGAACATGATGACATCTTATAGCATTTCATATTATGACTAATTTCAATCACACTCCTATAGGAAGAACACTTTTAGCCTTCTGCAACCTGGTAAAAAGGACATTGATTTTATTAAGAATTGTGTAACAAGTGCTACAAAAACTGACAAATGCCATCTGAGAATACTCTACTCTAAAACAAACTTGTTTGCTCCAATCGATGTTTTGTGTTTCAGAGCACCAACAGCTTTATCTGCTTTAAGCAATGAATAAATACATTCTGACGTGACTGGCAAAGTGCTTTTACTACTACAGGCAGTTAACCTTAGGAATTAACCGTGATTGCATGTTTCTTAGAAAGCACTTAGGGGCGTTTCACTAACAACTCAAAAGAATAAAACAAAACTTCTTTATGTACCAAAGAATTAGTTCATTGTCATCAATGTATCTATCTATCTATCTATCTATCTATCTATCTATCTATCTATCTATCTATCTGTCTGTCTGTCTGTCTGTCTGTCTATCTATCTATCTAGCTAGCTATCTATCTTATTGTAACCCCAGTAGGTTATACTTAAAAAATTATAACTTTTGGAATCATTGTACCTAACTCTAAGAATAATAGAATTAAAAATTAAGTCCAAAATAAATCTGTTCCTTACTAGGTTTTATAATCAATTAGTGATCTCTTTAAAAATGAATGACTTTGATATCTGGACATCCTAAAGTTTAAATGTTGAATTTAGCCTTTAGTGGGATATCCAGTCATTGATTTTAAAAACAATATTAAAAACACAAAACCTCTAAAGTAATAAAATAGGAATTGCTCACTGTATTATTCCCTGCCACAAAGGATGAGCAAAGTGATATATGGGACCCTAGTATGTCATCCATGTCGGTAATCAATGAGTCCAGGACTAGGAGCCTGCAACTTTCTCAGCTGGAATTCAAATGCCACCAATTTAGGTGCCTAATTACTATGCCTCTTGTGGCATCTCGGTATGCCTCATTCTACCATGTCTTCCTTTTTTGTTACCTTTTTGTTTAGCAATATATTAGATAAATGTATATACATGTCATAAAAATTTGTTTCTCTTCAGTTTCTAGTCCACTACCAATCCACCAGGATAGAGTAGAAATCAGATTATTCATTACCTTTTATGAACATTTCATACTATATGTAACGGTCAGTCAAATGCTCCTTTGGCCAATTGATAGTTCTTCATACCTCTATACACATGCATGTAATTGCAGAGTTATCAGGATGGCGACGTTCAAGTGCTGGTCGAGGAAGTTTGCTGGACCCTGGTCTGGCCACAGTGGAGTACTGACAGACATGCAGAACCCTCCCACTCTAGTTTTAATACTTCTTAGATCCTAAGGCAGTCTATACCTCCAACTTTGTCTGCTTCTCTGTTGTGGCCAGTGATTGGCTGGAGTAGTCACATGTCCTTCTAGAATAAGTAAAAAGTACAGGAATTTGCAGGGTACAATATTGGAATGGGAGTGATAGAGGATCAGTAAGGTTTCATGTGTTTTATTATTCTAAATCAGAATTTTTATCCTTATTTTAGTGCCTAGAATATTATTGCATAACATTATGTACATGAATAAGTTGATCCATTACTTTTTCTGTTGAGTCAGTTAATCAATAAGTATGCAAAATAAGACAGAAGATCCCAATTTTAATTTCAGACTTTTTCTTCAAAATGGAGCAATCCACATCTTTTCATAGACTTCTGATAGTGAATTAGAAGCCCATAAAATGTACAGCCATTTACAATGTAAGCTTATTGCACTCTTTTATGTATTGTAAGACAATTAACTTAATTAAACTTCAAAATGTTGAACAAGGAGCTAACATCAATTACATACATTTTTCTCAATTTACATGCTAAAATATTTTGATTTTTATCACTTGGCTTTATTTAAACTGCCTATTTTTGCAGTGTGTGAACTGTTCAATCAAAGAAATTAGGTTTAAATATTCATCATACAGTTAAAACATACAACATTAGATACATTGCTGCAACCCTTTAAATGCAAAGTGAAATACATTATCATTTACTAAATTGCTAGCATAATGTCTTCTGCAGACCGAACATGAAAATGATTTTAATATCCCATATCCAGCATTATACTAGAGAGTCATTTCAAGGTCAGAGTCATCTTAGTTTTATTCCCGTGGACATTTTAGCAGAAGAACAAACATTTACCCTACTGTAGCTGCTTGATCAAAAGTTCTTTCTGCAAAGAACAAACACCATATCCTTTAATTTAATTTGGTTTCAATATCAATCAGTAATTTAAAGGAGGGAGATTAAGAGGTAAAAAAATAATAATAGATAAAATAATAATAGTATTATTGTAAATAATGTGATTATAAATTATAATAGTAATATCATTATCAGTAACAATAGTTAGCTATTATAATTTTTAATAATACTAATAATGTAGATGAGTGGATCAGGCAAAATTCTAAATTTCCTGTTCAGGTTTTTCCTGGGAAATTCGATTTGTGGAGAAGTTATTATCTGCAAATTTCATGTCCCTCATTATGTTCTGGTGTTTGTCTAGACCCCAGTACATAATAAACATAATATGTAAGGAAAAATAAATCTTTACACTGACCCTCTGCTCATGTTTTCGACTCATTTGTTTCTCAACACCACCTGTCAGGTCTTTTTTGCTTCTTCTGATACCCCACTTTTCTTATTTGAATCTTTGGTCTTCTCAAACTGTGCCATATTTCCGGGTGTCATGGCACAAAGGAGGGTTCTGTTCAAGTGCACAGCAAGTCATCATGATGGCAAAATATGCACCGTAACCCTCTTCACACAGTACAACAGGCCTGAAGATTCCATCACGAGTGGCAGAGGATCAGAAGAAGAGACGAGCACCTGATGAATGTTGGCAAGGGCCTGAGAGTTGAACGGTGACATGATTAAAATGATTCCTTTTTCTTTTTTTACTTTTTGGGGGCCTATTCCGAAAAATTACTAAAGTTGAAATTTCCGCAGTCAATATAGAATTTCTTAAATATGATTTTTACTCCTAACCTGGAATCCAACCTCTAAAACTGTCATTAAAGAGTACATAACATATGTCATGATTAGTTTGGTTTAGTATATGCTTACATTTCTAGTAAAATAACAAATTATTCTACATTTGCTTTGCTCTGTATCTCTAATTTTATTTCTTCTGAAAACATACAAATAAATGCACAACTGAGTATCACATTGTCTTTGCCATAAATACTTGTTCCTACTACAGATTAGCAAATATATTCAAGTGGAATTGAATTTTAGTTTAATATTGCAAAAATCTGCATTTGCCAAAATGCTGATTTTATGTAATTTGCCTCTTCATAAATTCTGCAAAATAGCAGCCTCCTCTCGATAATCATGGGCTTTCATTAGGACATTTCAATGCATGTGAGCAGATGTTCATGGAACACGTCTTGCTGATATGATTAGGGTTGAGAGACTTTTAGTTTTTTAGGGTCGAGTCGGGTTTCACGAAACCCGACTTTCTCAAAAGTCGGGTCGAGTGAAATCAGCCGATCCTATTGAAAAGTCGGGGTCGGGGATCGGCCGAAACTCGAAACCCAATGAAAGTCTATGGGTTTTTTTTTTACATTTCCTTCAGGGCGATGTAGCTTTAAAGCCGGTAATTCAATTACCGGCTTTTCATTTCTCCTGCCAAAACCCGACATGATATGAGACATGGTTTACATACAGTAAACCATGTCATATCCCCATTTTTTTACATATTCCACACTACTAATGTTAGTAGTGTGTATATGCAAAATTTCAGCACTCTAGCTCTTAAATTTAAGGGTTAAATCGCGGAAAAAATTGGCGTGGGCTCCCGCGCAATTTTCTCCGCCAGAGTAGTAAAGCCAGTGACTGAGGGCAGATATTAATAGCCTGGAGAGGATCCATGGTTATTGGCCTCCCCTGGCTAAAAACACCTGCCCCCAGCCACCCCAGAAAAAGCACATCTGGAAGATGCACCTATTCTGGCACTTGGCCACTCTCTTCCCATTCCCGTGTAGCGGTGGGATATGGGGTAATGAAGGGTTAATGCCACCTTGCTATTGTAAGGTGACATTAAGCCAGATTAATAATGGAGAGGCGTCAATTATGACACCTATCCATTATTAATCCAATTGTATGAAAGAGTTTAAAAAAACACAAACACATTATTAACCCCTTCACGACATGCGCCGTACTAGTACTGTGCATGCCGTGTCACCCCCTTTGATGTGGGCTCCGGCGGTGAGCCCACATCAAAGTCGCGACATGTCAGCTGTTTTGTACAGCTGACATGTGCGCGCAATAGCGGCGGGTGAAATTGCTATTCACCCACAGCTATTAACCAGTTAAATGCCGCTGTCAAACGCAGACAGTGGCATTTAACTGGCGCTTCCGGCCGGGCGGCCGGAAATGATGTCATCGCTGACCCCCATCACATGATCGGGGGTCGGCGATTCATCAAGAAGGTAACCATAGAGGTCCTTGAGACCTCTATGGTTACTGATGCCGGCCTGCTGTGAGCGCCCCCCTGTGGTCGGCGCTCACAGCACACCTGCATTTCAACTACATAGCACCGATCTGATGATTGCTGCTATGTAGCAGAGCCGATCAGGCTATGCCAGCTTCTAGCCTCCCATGGAGGCTATTGAAGCATGGCAGAAGTAAAAAAAAAATGTTTTAAAAAATATTAAAAAAATATAAAATATATAAAAGTTTAAATCACCCCCTTTCACCCCATCCTAAATAAAACAATAAAAAAAAGAAAACCTACACGTATTTGGTATCGCCACGCTCAGAATCGCCCGTTCTATCAATAAAAAAAGCATTAACCTGATCGCTAAACAGCGTAGAGAGAAAAAAATCCGAAACACCAGAATTACGTTTATTTGGTCGCCGTGACATTGCATTAACATGCAATAACGGGCGATCAAAAGAACGTATCTGTACTGAAATGGTATCATTAAAAATGTCAGCTTGGCACGCAAAAAAATAAGCCCTCACCCGACTCCAGAGCACGAAAAATGGAGACGCTTCGGGTATCGGAAAATGGCACTTTTTTTTTTTTATGCAAAGTTTTGAATTTTTTTTCACCACTTGGATAAAAAATAACCTAGACATGTTAGATGTCTAGAACTCGTAATGACCTAGAGAATCACAATGGCAGGTTAGTTTTAGCATTTAATGAACCTAGCAAAAAAGCCAAGCAAAAAACAAGTGTGGGTTTGCACTTTTTTTGCAATTTCACCGCACTTGGAATTTTTTTCCCATTTTCTAGTAAATGACATGGTAAAACCAATGGTGTCATTCAAAAGTACAACTTGTCCCACAAAAAATAAGCCATCACATGACCATATTGATGGAAAAATTAAAAAGTTATGGCTCTGGGAAGGAGGGAAGTGAAAAATGAAAACGCAAAAACGGAAAAGGGCCGCGACTTGAAGGGGTTAAAAAGTCTTTTAATTAAATAAACACACCGTTTGTTTTATTATTTTATTGTACGCTCAATCCACTGGCTGAAGACCCTCAATCTGTAACATGCTGGATGTCCCTGGAGTGTGGGAAAAGTTCCCAGGCTCGAGGTCATATGAGGACATCCAGCAAGGGGCGCATCACCGTGAATGAAGGTAACTACAGGTCATTGACCTACATTACCTTCATTCCCCAGGGTTTTACAGCCACGAACAGCGCTGCATTAGCAGAGCTCCTGGCTGTAAAATATTTTAACCCCTTCAGATGGATTTACAACGTGGGACGTTACAGATCTACGGAAGGTATGTATATTGTTGGTTTATTATTTTTTATTTGTTACAGAACGAGTGTCTTCAGCCAGTGGATTGAGCTTACAATAAAATATTAAAACAAACGGTGTGTTTATTTCATGAAAAGACTTTTTAATAATGTGTTTTTTTAACTCTTTCATACAATTGGATTAATAATGGATAGGTGTCATAATTGACGCCTCTCCATTATTAATCTGGCTTAATATTTTATTGTACGCTCAATCCACTGGCTGAAGACCCTCAATCTGTAACATGCTGGATGTCCCTGGAGTGTGGGAAAAGTTCCCAGGCTCGAGGTCATATGAGGACATCCAGCAAGGGGCACATCACCGTGAATGAAGGTAACTACAGGTCATTGACCTACATTACCTTCATTCCCCGGGGTTTTACAGCCACGAACAGCGCTGCATTAGCAGAGCTCCTGGCTGTAAAATATTTTAACCCCTTCAGATGGATTTACAACGTGGGACGTTACAGATCTACGGAAGGTATGTATATTGTTGGTTTACTATTTTTTATTTGTTACAGAACGAGTGTCTTCAGCCAGTGAATTGAGCTTACAATAAAATATTAAAACAAACGGTGTGTTTATTTCATGAAAAGACTTTTTAATAATGTGTTTGTGTTTTTTTAACTCTTTCATACAATTGGATTAATAATGGATAGGTGTCATAATTGACACCTCTCCATTATTAATCTGGCTTAATGTCACCTTACAATAGCAAGGTGGCATTAACCCTTCATTACCCCATATCCCACTGCTACACGGGAATGGGAAGAGAGTGGCCAAGTGCCAGAATAGGCGCATCTTCCAGATGTGCCTTTTCTGGGGTGGCTGGGGGCAGGTGTTTTTAGCCAGGGGGGGCAATAACCGTGGACCCTCTCCAGGCTATTAATATCTGCCCTCAGTCACTGGCTTTACCACTCTGGTGGAGAAAATTGCGCGGGAGCCCACGCCAATTTTTTCTGTGATTTAACCCATAAATTTAAGAGCTAGAGCGCTGAAATTTTGCACATACACACTACTAACATTAGTAGTGTGGAATATGCAAAAAAAGGGGGATATGACATGGTTTACTGTATGTAAGCCATGTCTCATATCATGTCGGGTTTTGGCAGGAGAATTGAATTACCGGCTTTCCTGCTATATCGCGCTGAAGTTAATATAAATATATATATATATATATATATATGTGTGTGTCTGAATGACATATATATATATAAAATGAAACCTGACTTTTCATTAGAGATCGCCGACCCCGACCCGATCCCAGAGTGGGATAGGGTCGGGTTTCACGAAACCCGACTTTGCTAAAAGTCGGTGACTTTTGAAAAGTGCCGATCTGTTTCACTCAACCCTAGTTATGATGTCAAGACCTTATGCATGCCTGCACAGAACCTCATCAGAGCTGACAGGCCCCATAGACTAACATTGGTCTAGGTTCGATCCGATGTTTTGTCAGATTGCTCTCAAACTGATAATACGGCCATAGGTACCTGCCTCAAAGTATACTCATTTACATTACAATTGTATACTTTGTATTTTTGCCCACAACTGCTCAGTTTAAAGCTAAAAGTCAATTTTGATCAAAGCAGATTAGAAATGCTCTACTGTGCTATTTTATAAATTTGTGAAATAGAACAATTCTTTCTTATTGTTTGGGTTTTTTATGCAGTTTAGAGAAAATAGTGAACAAAGTAGAATTTAGATGTGGATCAACATAGTCACCATTTCCACTCAGGAGATTTCTTCTATAAATCATCTATTGGGCAAACCTGCAAAATATGATGACTGGAGAACGCAATTCTTCCCATCAGTTATGTCACGGGGTCCTACTCCGGTACCACACAATCAATACAGCCAGCGAAAAGTGAACAATCGCAAGACCTTTATTTAGGCAAAAGTACGAAAGGTCCATATACAATCCACTACACAAAGGATAAAATAGTCCAGAACATGAATGCAGATCAGTAACAGGATAAAAGTCCAACAATCCAGCAGACAGAGGATTGCATAGTCCAAATACTCTTCTTTCTCTCTGACGTGCTGTGAACACATCATCATTCCACACAGGACTGACCTCTCTGCTCCTGTCCTCCCCAGCTGCCTCCTTATCTCCAGGAGTAGTCAGACAGGTAGGGGTGGTTTTCAGGCCTCGAGAACCTGACAAAGGGGCCTCGGGAACTAAGGCACTACAGGGGGTCATTGTTTCAACAAGCTAGTTCAATATGTCATTGGCATATTAGCAAACAGGATTATTGACTGACCCTGCTAGAAAACAACAATACAGTACTGTAGGGCTGATATCAGACGGCAACCACAGCCATTCATCAATTAGCAAATAACTCATCCTATAAGAGAACATAAGTAAAATAGAAATATACAAAAAAATGATACCCACACAGCATATCACACCATTACAAGTTATATAAATGAGATTTAAATATTTGGGATAAAAATCCATATCCCATTCCAATGTGTAGAGGTCATTTTGAGAAAACAGTTAAATGTGATAAAATAGACACTCATGACAAATTTGAGAGGTTGGCCATATTTTAGATACTTAAAGAAATGTCCCTGACATTATAGCATTAAGTAGGCTTCCATGTACTTCGCACATCTTGAACTAAGCACATTATTTGAAATGTATTTGAATGGAATTGAAGTCTACTCAAGTTTTACAAAAATTAGCATTTGCCAAAATGTACTTCTGTGCTAATTCAGAAAAATGGCAGTTGTTGGCAGCCATTTTTCTGAGTCACAATGGGCCATTTAAAGGTTAAAAAGATAAAAATCATTGCACTCACCTCACCACTGATTTCCTCCACTACTCACCGCCACCCATCTGGTCCTTGCCACATCTTTGGATCCCCCAGTTCTACATGGAATCTTTATATCTCCTGCACTATGGCAAAACTATTGAGTTTCTGCACACGCACGATAGAGTTTAAGGTGTATGTTAGGGCTGGCGGAACGCACCGTGTAAATATAGAGATAGTATACAGTAGGTGCGTTCGCAGCCCGGGGTCAAAGCTCACTAACTGAGCATGTAGCATACAGTGGTCATAGAGTCAGCGACAGCACACAAAACAACTCCTCTCTGGAGGTGCCGGAATTCTAGAGGCTATACGCCAGCACTAAATTCACAATAACAAACTCCTCTCGGGAGGTGCCGGAACTCTAGTGGCTACACGCCAGCCCTAAATTCACACAAACTCCTCTCTGGAGGTGCCAGAACTCTATTGGCTTACGCCGACCCTGAGCACATGCTGACACAGACCACAAAGTAGCTAAGCTCATACACTCAGGAAGATAAGTTAATACTAGTGCATGGCCGTGTGGCCATGTGAACCTTTTATAGGGAAAGCTCTCCAGGAACTTCCTAGTGGTCCAAAAGGAACTGCTTCAGGACCTGAGCATGTGACCACCGACCTCCAATGAGAGGTCATCCCCTGGGCATGCTCAGTAAAGGAAAAGCAGGACTTAGTCCCAGGAGAGTCTGCTCGCCGCAGAACAGTGCTGGTTACAATAGCCGAGCCTGGAAGATCAGCAGTAACCAAGCGCACAGTATCTAACTGAGCCAGAAGCTAGGACCGACGTCTCTGCCGAGCAGGCTCCACTGCGGCTGAAGAAGAATGGTAGACGTGCAGCGGCGGGAACTCAACACCTAACAGTGAAAGTCATGATGCTGATAACCTCTTGCATGCATGCACAGAACCCTTCGTGACACCTGGAAGTCCTGACACAGTGAGAGATGAAAATATCCCATGGTGAGTAGTAGTGGATCTAGAGATGCAGCAAGGATTGGACGGGTGGAGGTGAGTATCGGAGGGTCTGGGAAGGTCTGGAATGAGGAGAGTATAACAATTTTTTTAACTGTTTTAAATTTTCAATTGCACATTATAGTAATCCAGTCCTATTGTAAAAATGATGTATTGAAAGGGTTTGCTTAATGGCAACAAAGCAAAGAAATACATTCTTACCTCCACTGATCCACTGTTGGCTCTTCCCAGGTCACCCGTGCCCTAGTTTCAGGTGAATCTTTGCATAAAGGATATGATAGCAAATACCTGATAAGCCATATTTTGACCACCTTAAACAGTGAATGTCCAGTTAGACCAAGAAGCAGGGACAAGCAAGTACCTGAGTAACTCTGGCGTTGGAGTGACAGGGGATCAGTGCTGATGAATATCGCTTTTTATTTTCTATACTACTCAGATTTCTTTCACATATTTTTCGGACAGAAAAAAAAACTTTGCACAATTGGTCAATTATTTTTCTTAATATTACTAGGAAGCATAAAAAGTCAAAAAAGTCATTTAAAATTTTAAATAATATCACTTAATTAATTAGATATTAATTAATAAAAGTGAAGAATTCTGAAATAAAAATACTGGCCTCATATAAAGTACTGACAGTTATGAAACAAGCCTCATTCTCAGAGTCCTGCCTAAATGCAAGTTTTTAGACTGTTTGAATTTTTTTTATCGATGAATAACAGTTATTCTGAGACCCTTTCGACGTCAGTGCCTCTGCAGTCTTCACCGACTAGTCATTGTATTGTTCATACACTGCTCTACAATACAGCAGTCACATATTCAAATGAAACTCAGGGGACTGTTCATTGTTTTATTCTAGAACTTATTTTAACAAAATCTTCTATGGAGTGATGATGCAATAGGCTCTGAATTAATATCTGGTGGCAGCTGACATTTAATGAGGTTTTAATGACTTCATCTAAAGTGTTACAGCATGTTTAGAAATCTATTATGTTCCACATAGTGAAACCTAGTGAAAGGTATAACTAACTACCACAGAGGAACCCCACATGGCTGCTATTGTCTTGCTGCCCCCGTGACATGTTTAGACTATGGGGTCTCTTACTTGCACAACATTTTTTACATGCTAATTAGGAACGAGTAAATCTGCCGAGATTCCAATTCAGCATATCATACAGATTTTACAGAGAATGTTTGTTTTGCAGCAAAGTTATTATCTGCAAATTGAGTGTCCCTTATTATGCTCTGTGGTCTTTCCATGCACAGAGCATATAAAACATAACATTTATGTTAAAAAAAGAATGCTCAACTCACCCCTCATCTGTCTTGTCTTCGTTGGAAGCCTGCCATGCGGTCCTCCAAGCCTCTTCTTTTCCCCTTCCCCGGTTGCATGCATCATCTTTGGCCTCTCACTCCAGGCAAGAAATTTCGACATGACAAGGCTTCTAACGTCATTGCACACTGTGCCATAAATCAAGTGGCGCACATCATAATGTAATGTTGTGAAATGTGCCCCACAGTGGCATGGCGTGGAGGGATGTCAGAAGCTCAGTCATTTCAGAAGTTCTGGCCTAGAGTGAACAGGCTGAAGAGGATGTGTGTAACAGGGGTAAGGAGAAAAAAAGTGATGAAAAGGAGCGGATGGTGGACTTCAGGGACAGGGACACAAATAAGCAGTATATTATTAATTTATTTTTGTATCCATTCTTCTTGCCCTCAATAGTTCAATAAAGTGGTGGTCGCAGCTGGCCGACGTTTTACTAAGTTTGCACAAAACAAATTACAATCAATTCTGTATTCTGGAGAATGCAAATTTTTGTAAGATTCAATAATACAATTCACTCTAATAAATGTCCTCATCTATAATACTGTACTTGTATATGGATAATTTTAATGTTTACTCTGAGCTTAATGACTACATATGGTAAATTGCTATATTTTTGGGCTATGTAAAATTAGCACATTAAAAGGGAGTTCCTTTTCAAAGTTATTATATCTAAATGACTGCTCTCCTTAAAAATAAAACAGCATCATTACTTAGCCTCCGACACTCCAGGACTGCCTCTCTGCTGCTCAACTTTTGCCTTTGTTGACATGCCTGCAGTTGTGATGCCACTGCTATCTGCAGTGGTGACACCACTTCTAGTTGCAAGAGGTCACATACCCTAGACGTGACGTCATTGCTGCAGAAATATCACTCAGCTTTTATGCACACACACACTGATTACAAGCAAACAGGTCACAGATTAGGATGTTACCTTTAGTAGCCATTCAAACCAATTTGTGTCAACTTTTGTGCATGTTATCAGGCCAAAATCATCAGTGTGTGTGTGAATTTTTGATCAGGGTCATTTGGATGATTTGGGTTGTTATTATGATTTAAAAAGGGAAAACACAGTAGTTTGACAATAAATGGCTTTTTCTAACCAAGAGTGGAGAAAAAGGTTTGGTGTTATTATTCATATTATCTGAAAAAATGGCAAGAAAGCAAAAAATCTGCAGGGGTATGTAAATGTTTGAGCACAACTATATATACACCTAGTGAGTATTCATATATATGCATATGTAGGTGTAAAATTATTTCAGAGAAAACAAACACTCAAATGTTGAAAGGACACAGTGGAGGAAATAAGCATCCCTTGCTGATTTTGTAACTTTGTACATTGACAAAGACATGAACAGTCTATAATTTTAAGGGTAGGTTAGTTTTAACATTGAGAGATAAAATATCAAAAATAAAGTCCAGAAAATCACATTGTATAAATTATATGAATTTATTTGCATTTTGCAGTGAGAAATAAGTATTTGATCTCTATGGCAAACACAACTTAATACTTGGTCGCAAAACCCTTGTTGGCAAGCACAGCAGTCAGACTTTTTTTTAGTTGATGATGAGGTTTGCACACATGTCAGAAGGAATTTTGGTCCACTCCTCTTTGCAGATCATCTCTAAATCATTAAGATTTTGAGGCTGTTGCTTGTTAACTCGGAGCTTCATCTTCTTCCATAAGGTTTCTATGGGATTAAGGTCTGAAGACTGGCTAGGCCACTCCATGAACTTAATATGCTTCTTTTTGAGCCACTCATTAGTTGCCTTGGCTGTATGTTTTGGGTCATTATCTTGCTGGAAGACCCACCCACAACCCATTTTTAATGTCCTGGCGGAGAGAAGGAGGTTGTCACTCAAGATTTTACAGTACATGGCTCCATCCATTCTCTCATTGATGTGGTGAAGTAGTCCTGTGCCCTTAGCAGAGAAACACAACCAAAACATAATGTTCCCACCACCATGCTTGCTAGTGGTGATGGTGCTCTTTGGCTCATAGGCAGCATTTCTTTTTTAACAAACACGGCGAGTTGAGTTAATGCCAAAGATCTCAATTTTTGTCTCATCTGACCACAGCACCTTGTCCCAATCACTCACAGAATCATCCAGGTGTTCATTGGCAAACTTAAGATGGTCCTGCACATGTGCCTTCTTGAGCAGGGGGGCTTTTGGGCACTTCAGGATTTTAAACTTTTACAACATAATGTGTTAGCAATGGTTTTCTTGGTGACTGTGGTCACAGCTGCCTCGAGTTCATTAACATGTTCCTCCAGTGTAGTTTTAGGCTGATCTCTCACCTACTTCATGATCAAGGATACCCCACGAGGTGAGATTTTGCATGGTGCCCCAGATCGATGTCAATAGACAGTCATTGTGCATTTCTTCCATTTTCTTACTATTGCATCAACAGTTGTCTACTTCTCACCTAGCATCTTACTTTTTGTTTTGTAGCCCATTCCAGCTTTGTGCAGGTTTATGTTCTTGTCCCTGACATTCTTTTAAAGCTCTTTGGTCTTGCCCATGTTGCAAAGGTTAGAGTCTGACTGATTAATTGAATCTGTCGACAGAAATCTTTTATATTGGTGACTATGTAAGGCAGCTGCCTCTAATGCAGGTACTGAGTTGATTAGGAGTATCTAACTGGTCTGTAGGAGCCAGACCTCATAAAGGTTGGTAGGGGATCAAATACTTATTTCTCACTGCAAAATACAAATAAATGTATATAATTTATACAATGTGATTTTACTGGACTTTATTTTTAATATTCTACCTCTCAATGTTAAATTTAACATACCCTTAAAATTATAGACTGTTTATGTCTTCGTCAGTGGGCAAACTTAGAAAATCAGCATGGGATCAAACATTTATTTCCTCCACTGTATGTATATATATATATACAGTGGGGCAAAAAAGTATTTAGTCAGTCAGCAATAGTGAAAGTTCCACCACTTAAAAAGATGAGAGGCGTCTGTAATTTACATCATAGGTAGACCTCAACTATGGGAGACAAACTGAGAAAAAAAAATCCAGAAAATCACATTGTCTGTTTTTTTTAACAATTTATTTGCATATTATGGTGGAAAATAAGTATTTGGTCAGAAACAAACAATCAAGATTTCTGGCTCTCACAGACCTGTAACTTCTTCTTTAAGAGTCTCCTCTTTCCTCCACTCATTACCTGTAGTAATGGCACCTGTTTAAACTTGTTATCAGTATAAAAAGACACCTGTGCACACCCTCAAACAGTCTGACTCCAAACTCCACTATGGTGAAGACCAAAGAGCTGTCAAAGGACACCAGAAACAAAATTGTAGCCCTGCACCAGGCTGGGAAGACTGAATCTGCAATAGCCAACCAGCTTGGAGTGAAGAAATCAACAGTGGGAGCAATAATTAGAAAATGGAAGACATACAAGACCACTGATAATCTCCCTCGATCTGGGGCTCCACGCAAAATCCCACCCCGTGGGGTCAGAATGATCACAAGAACGGTGAGCAAAAATCCCAGAACCACGCGGGGGGACCTAGTGAATGAACTGCAGAGAGCTGGGACCAATGTAATAAGGCCTACCATAAGTAACACACTATGCCACCATGGACTCAGATCCTGCAGTGCCAGACGTGTCCCACTGCTTAAGCCAGTACATGTCCGGGCCTGTCTGAAGTTTGCTAGAGAGCATTTGGATGATCCAGAGGAGTTTTGGGAGAATGTCCTATGGTCTGATGAAACCAAACTGGAACTGTTTGGTAGAAACACAACTTGTCGTGTTTGGAGGAAAAAGAATACTGAGTTGCATCCATCAAACACCATACCTACTGTAAAGCATGGTGGTGGAAACATCATGCTTTGGGGCTGTTTCTCTGCAAAGGGGCCAGGACGACTGATCCGGGTACATGAAAGAATGAATGGGGCCATGTATCGTGAGATTTTGAGTGCAAACCTCCTTCCATCAGCAAGGGTATTAAAGATGAAACGTGGCTGGGTCTTTCAACATGACAATGATCCAAAGCACACCGCCAGGGCAACGAAGGATTGGCTTCGTAAGAAGCATTTCAAGGTACAGGAGTGGCCTAGCCAGTCTCCAGATCTCAACCCTATAGAAAACCTTTGGAGGGAGTTGAAAGTCCGTATTGCCAAGCGAAAAGCCAAAAACATCACTGCTCTAGAGGAGATCTGCATGGAGGAATGGGCCAACATACCAACAACAGTGTGTGGCAACCTTGTGAAGACTTACAGAAAACGTTTGACCTCTGTCATTGCCAACAAAGGATATATTACAAAGTATTGAGATGAAATTTTGTTTCTGACCAAATACTTATTTTCCACCATAATATGCAAATAAATTGTTAAAAAAACAGACAATGTGATTTTCTGGATTTTTTTTTCTCAGTTTGTCTCCCATAGTTGAGGTCTACCTATGATGTAAATTACAGACGCCTCTCATCTTTTAAAGTGGTGGAACTTGCACTATTGCTGACTGACTAAATACTTTTTTGCCCCACTGTATATATATATATATATAAATACAGTGCCTTGCAAAAGTATTCGGCCCCCTGGAACTTTTCAAACTTTTCCTACATATCATGCTTCAGACATAAAGATACCAAATGTAAATTTTTGTTGCAGAATCAACAACAAGTAGAACACAATTGTGAAGTTGAACAAAATTTATTGGTTATTTTAAATATTTATGGAAATTCAAAAACTGAAAAGTGGGGTGTGCAATATTATTCGGTCCCTTTACTTTCAGTGCAGCAAACTCACTCCAGAAGTTCATTGTGGATCTCTGAATGACCCAATGCTGTCCTAAATGCCTAATGAAGATAATTGGTCCACTTGTGTGTGATCAAGTCTCCGTATAAATGCACCTGCTCTGTGATAGCCTCAGGGTTCTGTTTGAAGCACAGTGAGCATCATGAAGACCAAGGAACACAACAGGCAGGTCCGTGATACTGTTGTGGAGAAGTTTAAAGCTGGATTTGGATAAAAAATGATTTCCAAAACATTAAACATCCGAAGGAGCACTGTGCAAGTGACCATCGACCTCTTGGCTGCATCTCTGATCAGTCTTCTCTTTGTTTGAGATCAAAGTTTAGAAGGACGGCCGGGTCTTGGTAGATTTGCAGTGGTATGATACTCCTTCTATTTCAATATGATCGCTTGCACAGTGCTCCTTGGGATGTTTAATGCTTTGGAAATCATTTTTTATCCAAATCCAGCTTTAAACTTCTCCACAACAGTATCACGGACCAGCCTGTTGTGTTCCTTGGTCTTCATGGTGCTCTCTGTGCTTCAAACAGAACCCTGAGACTATCACAGAGTAGGTGCATTTATATGGAGACTTGATTACACACAAGTGGACTATTTATCATCAATAGGCATTTAGGACAACATTGGATCATTCAGAGATCCACAATGAACTTCTGGAGTGAGTTTGCTGCACTGAAAGTAAAGGGGGCGAATAATATTGCACGCCCCACTTTTCAGTTTTTGAATTTCCATAAATATTTAAAATAACCAATACATTTTGTTCAACTTCACAATTGTGTTCCACTTGTTGTTGATTCTTCACCAAAAATTTACATTTGGTATCTTTATGTTTGAAGCATGATATGTGGGAAAAGGTTGAAAAGCTCCAGGGGGCCGAATACTTTTGCAAAGCACTGTATATACACACAGCAAGTGAAATAAGTATTGAAAACGTCACCAATTTTCTAAGTAAATATATTTCTGAAGGTGCTATTGACATGAAATTATCACCAAATGACGGTAGCAAGCCGTTCATTCCACACAGGCAAAGAAAACAAATCATAGATGTCCATAAGTGAAGTTATGTGTAATAATGAGAAATGACACAGGTAAAAAGGGAGATGCAAAAATCCATGGAAATTCATGACACCAGCTGAAATCTATCAGCAATTAGAAAGCAATCCTGCCACTAAGTAAAAATAATATTAGTTGGTTCAAAAAAAGATGTGTCATTACCAAAGTACCGCACAAGAAACATCTCAGAATTGGAAAAAACAGTCAGCCAGAGAACCATTTTAAACCCAGAAAAAAGGCAATAATGAATTGGAGCTCTACTATATTGAAATGCAAACATATCAAGTTAGAGGTCCAATTTATCAAAGTGTTGCTCCACCGAAATGGGCAGAGACGGGTCTGGATGTGTTATACCTTACAGGCAGGGAATGGAGTAAGATTTGTGGCGCGCACTACTTTTCAAACACACTAAATTCATTAAGAGTGTGTGCACCGATTAAGGAATCATGAGTGTCTTACTACAGCATTTTCCATCATGAAGACCAGCCCCCTTTACATTGGTCTTGATGAATGGAAGCCAATTAGTTGCACTGCAATTAATTAGAAGATTGAACTATCAGGAATTTATTTATTTTACTCCCTAATATAGTTCCACTAAATTTCTACAGTTCTTTACATACATCTACAAAGTCTTCCTTATTGGAGCTCACAATCTAAATTCCCTAATAGGCAACCAAAGTGCCTGTAGGAAACTATGGGCATATGGCAAATATTCCCATTTGGTAAAAATACAAGCCTCTATAGTCCATAACGTTCACTGCAGTGGTGAGGTCTGCGTCTATCAGAAGTGTGAGTATTTGAGCTAGTGCACATGGCCGTACTTTCATTCTGAGTGTGATCTGAGAAAGCATCAGATCACACTTGGACCAATGTTGTACTATGGGAAAATGCATGTGTCCTTTTTTTGCTTTTACAGTGCCGGTCTGGGGAAATAATCACATCATGGCCAAGTTTGAGCTGATATTCGTATCGCACATGCAAGTCAATGAGGCCATGGAAAACATTGGACCTCACTTGGATGACAGCTAAGTGCAGTCTGATTTCCATGACTGACACAATGAAGAAGATGGAGACATTATTTTTTCCATCTTTTGTTTATCTAAAGAATAGGAACACATTATGTTCGCACACTGAGCATCAAACTGTGATGTCAGGATGTGATTTGCATAATTATACATTCAAGTGACCCTAGCCTTTCGGATAGTATTGGGGAACAGGTATGGTATTTTTATTGTCCTGGGTTCCACTTAGACTGTGACCCTATAAAGAAGAATCAGATATTTATCATACAACTAGATGGTGGCCCGATTCTAACGCATCGGGTATTCTAGAATATACATGTGCACGTAGTATATTGCACAGCCCACGTAGTATATTGCCCGGCCACGTAGTTTATTGCCCAGCCACGTAGTATATTGCCCGGCCACGTAGTTTATTGCCCAGCCACGTAGTGTATTGCACAGTCACGTAGTATATTGTCCAGCCACGTAGTACATTGCCCATCCACATAGTATATTGCACAGTCACGTAGTATATTGTCCAGCCACATAGTATATTGCCCAGTCATGTAGTATATTGCCCAGTGACGTAGTATATTGCCCAGACATGTAGTATATTGCCCAGCTATGTAGTATATTGCCCAGTGACATAGTATATTGCCCAGTGATGTAGTATACTGCCCAACCAAGTAGTATATTGCCCAGTGACGTAGTATATTGCCCAGTCACGTAGTATATTGCCCAACCACGTAGTATATTGCCCAGTGACATAGTATATTGCGCAGCCATATAGTATATTGCCCAGTTATGTAGTATATTGCCTAGTGACATAGTATATTGCGCAGCAACGTAGTATATTGCCCAGTTACGTAGTATATTACCTAGTGACGTAGTATATTGCGCAGCCACGTAGTATATTGCCCACTGACGTAGTATATTGCCCAGTGACGTAGTATATTGCCCAGTGACATAGTATATTGCCCAGTGATGTAGTATACAGCACAGAGCCAGGTAGTATATTGCCCAGTGACGTAGTATACAGCACAGAGCCACGTAGTATATTGCCCAGTGACGTAGTATACAACACAGAGCCACTTAGTATATTGGCCAGTCACGTAGTATATTGCCCTGACAGGTTTGTCACAGGTTTAAAAAAATAAAAATAAACATATACTAACCTTTCCGAGGGCCCCTTGTAGTCCTCGGCAGCTTCCGGTCCCAGGGTTGGTATGAGCGCAGGACCTGTGATGATGTCGCGGTCACATGACCGTGATATCATGGCAGGTCTTTCTAGTGCAGGTGCGCAGGGCCTGTGATGACGTTGCGGTCACATGACCGTGATGTCATGGCAGGTCCTTCTCGCGCATGCGCGCAGGGCCTGTGATGACGTCGCGGTCACATGAATGTGAAATCATGGCAGTTCCTTCTCCCATACCATCTTTGCCACCGGAACCTGCAACGGAAAATGGCGGCCGGAGCGAGCGACTACGGAGGGTAAGTGTAGCAGGTTTTTTTTTTATTATTATTTTTAGCATTACATTTTTTACTATTGATGCCGCATAGGCAGCATCAATAGTAAAAAATTGGGGACACACAGGGTTAATAGCGGCGGTAACGGAGTGTGTTACCTGCAGCATAACGCCGTCCATTACCGCCGGCATTAACTCTGTGTTACCAGTGACCGGAGGGGAGTATGCGGGCGACAGGCACTGACTGCGGGGAGTAAGGAGCGGCCATTTTCTTCCAGACTGTGCCCATTGCTGATTGCTCGCGGCAGCCATGACAGACAGCTGGCAAGACCAATCAGCGAATGAATAACCGTGACAGGACAGACAGACGGAAGTGACCCTTAGACAATTATATATAAGATACTCTCAGGACTGGTTAGTTTGTTCTGTACTGTTTTGAAAATTATTATACATTTTTTAATACTAATCTGAAAATCTGAAACTTCAATTTGTTCAGTTTCTATTTTCATACAGCCCTTTTCTGCCTAAACACACATGAAATAACAATCCTGACAGGCATTCCTTTTTGTACATATGTTGTTATACGCTCCATTAGGCTGTGCAGCTTTTGTAACAGAATATTCCAACAGATTCCCGTGATGTTTGAATGCTCTAAGGCCCTGATGTTTCTATGACGCTGCAGTACTTTCACACAACTTTCTTATTTATCCTGAAATTATCTGTTCTTCTTTGTTAGACCTGAGACTTTGTTTCCATTTCTCTTCAATTTCCAAAGCGTGCTTTGCTTTGAATTCCTGTTCTATCCTAAAAATCAATATAATATCAGTCTCATATGACAGGTTTTTGAATCTGCAATCATTTCCACAGTAGAAAGTAAAAAAAAAAGAATGAGATACCGTGTTTGTCACAGATGATAATACAGAGCGTCTATCTATGGCCAACTGACTTGTATATCTGATTTATACAAGTGTCAGCTGCCAAATCCAGAATAGTTTGTCTTACATACAAATTGCAAATGTCAGTGGCCATTTTTTTAAACAGATTAAGGGTTTACGCACGCAATTCATTACAGATCTGTAGAACATTTGAGTTGAAATGCATCATAAAACACTCTCTATAGGTGTCTATTGGGTCATTCAATAGAGATGTGCCCATCCGGTCTGCAAATTTTTCAAGGACATCAATTTCTCATGTAACAAATTCAATACACACTAGTGACATGTCTGAAAAATCCTCGAGAGTGCAAAAATAGATTTTAACCATAAGGTGGCACATCCACGTAAATCCACATATAGCTTAACCTTTAAAGAGGCTGTCCACTGCTAGGGCAACCCCTTCTCAATCGTAATGTTTACCCCTGTGAAAATGAAAACACCTATACTCACTTCTTGTGCCGCCGCAGTTACAGCGGTGTCAACACTCTAATTCACGTGCGGTTGTTATGACAACAATGGCATCACTGTCGCCACCTTCAGAAGTATACGTAATCAAGAGGAAGTGAGAGCTGCGGCTTGCCAATCACTTCCTCTTGATTTCCAATACATCTGAAGCCAGGAACAATGAAGCCAGTGCTGATTGGGGCAGGACTCACTTGTGATAACAACCGCATGTTAGCCTCGGGAAGGAGGGTGCCTCAAACCAACAGGAACGGCGCTGACATTTGTGAGTATTTGTGTTTTTGTTTTCTCGTGGTCAAAATTCAGATTGGGAGGGGGTTGTACTAGTGGTGCACAACCCCTTTAAGGAAAAGGGAACTTTTTCATTTTTGCATGTACATTTTTTATTACATTCCTACGATCAGGTTGTTGATGTGAGTGAGTATGGTGCACGTTCCACTTATATGCGACTGTCTGAGATTGACAGCTGCCTTTAAATGGTTAAGAGCCATGGCCAAATCTGTTAGGGGCAGATGCCGGCTATGTAATATATTCAGCATCATCCAAAGGTACAACTCCCCATCACACATGCGAACCCCTTCCCAAAAAAGTTAATTAACATTGTAATGCAGGAAGGGTTTTAACATTACTGACAGAGTAATATGAAATCTTTCTTTTTTGTCAAAGGTAGCTAGTTATCTTGTACTATTCGCATATATAGAGCCAAGAGAAGAAGTAAGGAAGGACAAATGCTTAGCTCTGTGTGTGTCCAATTTTACACAGAGGCACAGATATTTTATAACATTGATATGAAATTTAGCATATTGCACAGTATGCCTTGCTTTGTAAAATGTAATTTTCTGGAAGTATTCTCTGCTGATATTTTTATGAAACTTAATTACTGTTAATTTTAAGGAATTTCAAGGTTTCCTACAATCTTTAAAATTAATCATGAAAAAATAAAACATTTTTAACCAAGTTCATGACCAGGACAATTGTTATCCTTCCTTTACCAAGCAAATTTTTGTTTTTTCATACATGTGGTTTAACCCCTTCACGCCGCAGCCCATTTTCCTTTTTGCATTTCTGTTTTTCGCTCCCCATCTTCCCAGAGCCATAACTTTTTTTTCCTTCAATATGGCCATGGGAAGGTTTGTTTTTTGTGGGACAAGTTGTACTCTTGAACGACACCATTGGTTTTACCATATCGTGTAATCAAAAACAGGAAAAAAATTCCAAGTGCGGCGAAATTGCAAAAAAACTGCAAATCCACAACATTTTTGGGGATTTTTTTTTAAAACATTTCCTGCTCTCTCCCTACACCAAGTGATCATATGAGTATTGGGTCCAGAGGACAAAGTGCTGTCAATACTTCCTATTCTGTATAGACAACGCCATTTCAGTGCTGTGTACACAGCGATATTGAAGGCAGAAATAATAATAAACAGAGATCATTGGCTCATTCAATGGAGAATTTAATTCAAGATATATCTTCTAAAATTAGCAGTCCCCCTCAAATTTGAATAGTTTGTGATTTAATTTGCCAGGTGAGCTAATGATGACAAGAGTGGCAAGGTAGGATTTCCCATAATGCCGTGCAGCTATTACATCAATTAGTTTAGTGCACACAATCAGGGGGACTAGCACCACCAATATAACAGACGGGGGCCTACCAACCAGTGCTATTTTATACCTTTACAGCAAAGAGATAGAGGTCAGAGATGACAGCTTACTACACACAGGGACAGAAAATGTTGCATTTCTGAACTAGTATTGAGAAACCTTGAATTGCAAAGGATGGGAAGTGAGCGATAGGGCAGGCAAAAGCAGCCATGCCAATGTAATTGATTAAATATATGGTGCATCCAATATCTATTCTGCTGTCAATCTCTCTTTGTACATCTCTTCACTCTTACTCTCTTGTTTTCTCCTATTGGCCGTATTAACAATAAAGTAGATTGGATACAATATTGGAGAACTGTAAAATGTTCTGAACATCATTTCAAAGCAAATAGAGTGTTTTAAATTCACAAATCAAATTTTTTAAAAAAAATTGCCAAACATGGTAAATTTGAATTTTAAAAGATTAGATTGTCTCTACCAATAAAAAATCTCTGCCTTCTCTATGGGGAGTCCGGCTGTGTCTGACAGTCGTCTCACCGCTCCCACAGCTGCACAATATCCTACAGCTGCTATAATATGCAAAGATGTATTAAAGCATCACTGTAGAGTATATTATATACCGCCCAGAAGTGTAAAATTAATGGGCTGCCTGGAAGTAGTTAGAATGCAATACTAACATTTTAGCAACTTTTCCCCAATTTTCTGTGTGTTACCCAATCCCATCAATAATCTGAAGATTTTTTTTTAGCTAGCACTAAAAGTATACTGCCCTTAAAGGAATAGGTCTATTGCTGTCTATGCCTTGTCCTTGTTACATGACAGTAACTTTAAATAATCAGTTTTATGTCATTAAAGTTGCTCGGAAAGTAAGCGTTATGCTTAACAAACTTCTATATTCAGGTCATTGCTATGGAAACATGACATTGATGTTCCTTCTCAAGTCTTACATGGGTCAGAGTGGATGCAGTGTGGACATGATCTGTGTCCTCCCTGCATTTCTTGTATAGATCATTGCTAGCACTGATTTAGCTAATGGCCAGGTATTATTGCATAAAGGCACACAGGGATAACACAGATAATATTATTTTTGACACTTTCAGCTAAATGAAAAATTTAACATATAAATGCATTCAAAATGGAGAAAAAAAAGAAAATATAAGATACACATTTCTAAAGCATGTACAGACGCCAATTACCAACTAGAGATAGGGGAAGGGCTTAGAAGTAAAATATTGATGATCAATTACTTGAATAAAAGAAAAACTACCCAAATTGGATATTGTTCTACACAGTAGAACAATAAGGACATAACCAATGAGACAACTTGAAGCTCGTAGACTACAATACAATGTTGACACAAGGACCCTTAAATATGATGGGTCTGTAATAGAGTTGGTCTTCTCATTTGCATCCTTTAGGTTCTATTGCTTAGGTGTGACTGGAACCCCTGCATCTTCAATAGTTATGCCCTTGAATCTAACTTCTCTATGTTATCTACATGAAACTATCAAAAGTTCAGTGCTATACAGTGGGAGTATGATATAATCTACCTCCCAAAGAAAAAATATAAAAATTTAGCTCTAGACATTTATCGCAAAAGGGTTAAAAATGAAAATGGACTAAATGCATCAACAAGCATCCTTACAGATATTACTTTCTATTGATGTAGATATAAAGGTATTTGTATAAACACAATATTTATATTCCAAAATGCTCTGTGAATCTTGATCTTGGTGGATTGACCTGATCTATCACAATAGTATTTCCATTAAATAAATATTATAAATATTACGGTGATATTATCTTTCCGTTCAGATAGTGGATATTAATCTGGGGTAAACATATAACAATGTGGGTTAAAGTTAAATTAGTGACAAATGAACAATTGGTGGTGAAAGGTGGAACTTGATGGACCTTGGTCCTTTTTCAACCTATGCAACGATATAACTATGTATTGTACTCAAGAGTCCACATAGCCTCTGGCACAGGCTTGGAACTTGACAACAGAAGAATAGGAGAATCCTCCGATGAGTCCTTGTGCAAGAGTCGGCCACAATTCTCTTATATAAGCAGTACTTGGCACAATACACTTGAGTCAGTATAGGTAGACAAAGGCTGCACCTTATTCATTTAACAATCTACCCAGTTCATTGTTATATAAGTTTATAATTGAGGAAATGTCACATTTACATGTAGCTGAAAAGTGGGGCCCTGGAGTTGGTTACTGGTGAGTCCTTGCCTTGCCACCCAAATCCGACACTGCTCAGACAAGTGAAGTTCTTCTACACAAAATAGCATATTATATGATAAGTAATTAATTTATAAATCATAATGATACTAATAATATTATGAATTGCACAGATTTGCTTTGAGAGCTAAATCAATCTGGCTTCAGTTCTCTGATTTTTTCAATACGATTGATAAAGAGTTGAGCAAGGACCATGGTTCAATAGTATCATCAGTGATCTGCGGCAGCAGGATTAGGACACAGCAGACTTCCTAGTACCTTCTGGCATCTTGGGCATCTTGTCTGAGTAGTAAGGGACCAAGGAATCATGAGTGCTCTGATCTGACTGCCTTGGAGTGCAAATAGACCAGGGCACTGGGAATTATTATGTGAACTCTATCATTGATCTACATGCTAGGAATTCATACATCATCTAATAATAATAATAATAATCTTTATTTATATAGCGCCAACATATTCCGCAGCGCTTTACAGTTTAACAGCTTCAAACACAGCAGTCATAAATAACAACGTTAACAATACAGTAATTAAAGCAACACAAGATGACTCTGCTCATGAGAGCTTACAATCTACAATGAGGTGGGGGAGATACAAAGTACAGGTGTGTATTTACAATGATGTATTTATAATGATGGTCCAGCCATCTTCAGGGGGTGGGGGATAGATGGAGATAGTGAATGGGCTACACACACAAACATAAAATGACTTTGAGTAGTGAACGTGGTAGGCCGCTCAGAACAAATGTGTTTTGAGCGAGCGCCAAAAGCTATGCAAATTGTGAATGGTCCTAATATCTTGGGGTAGAGCATTCCAGAGGATTGGCGCAGCACGGGAAAAGTCTTGGAGTCGGGAGTGGGAGGTACTGATTAATGCAGAGGTTAGTCGAAAGTCATTTGCAGAGCGCAGCGGTCGGTTAGGCCGATAGACAGAAATGAGTGAGAAGATGTAAGGGGGTGCCGGATTGTGGAGAGCTTTGTGGGTGAGAACAAGTACTGTGAATTGTATCCTGTAATGAATGGGCAGCCAGTGTAATGATTGGCGAAGAGCGTATGTGTCCGAGTAACGATTAGCCAAATGGACGACCCTGGTTGCTGCATTAAGGATGGATTGGAGAGGGGAAAGTCATGTGAGGGGGAGGCCAATTAATAGAGCATTACAGTAGTCCAGGCGGGAGTGGATCAGGTCGACAGTGAGGGTTTTTGTTGTTTCCATGGTGAGGAAAGGGCGGATTCTAGAGATGTTCTTTAGGTGTAAGCGGCACGAGTGGGCAAGAGATTGTATGTGGGAGGTGAAGGAGAGATCGGAGTCAAACATAACACCCAGACAGCGCGCCTGCTGCCGGGGTGTTATTATGGTGCCACCCACAGAGAGGTATGCGTCAGGTTTAGGGAGGTTAGTAGATGGCGGGAGCAGAAGAAGCTCAGTTTTGGAGAGGTTGAGTTTCAGATAGAGAGCGGACATGATGTTGGAGACTGCAGACAGTCAGTGGCGTTCTGTAGTACAGCGGGGGTAAGGTCAGGGGAGGATGTGTATAGATGTGTGCCATCGGCATAAAGATGGTACTGAAAGCCAAATCTGCTGATGGTCTGTCCAATTAGGGCTGTGTAGAAGGAGAAGAGAAGGGGGCCAAGGACTGAGCCCTGAGGTACCCCGACAGTGAGAGGAAGAGGAGATGAAGTGGAGCCAGAGAACAGAACACTGAAGGAGTGGTCAGAAAGGTAGGAAGAGAACCAGGAGAGAGCAGTGTCCTTAATACCTAGTGACTGGAGCCTAGCGAGTAGGAGAGGGTGGTCAACAGTGTCGAAAGCTGCAAAAAGGTCAAGAAGAATGAGCAGGGAGTGGTCACCGTTACGTTTTGCTGTCAGAAAGTCATTGGTCACTTTGATGAGTGAAGTTTCAGTCGAATGTAGGAGGCGGAAACCAGACTGTGAAGGGTCTAGGAGGGAGTGAGTGGAGAGGTAACGGGTAAGGCGGGAGTATATCAGGTGCTCCAAGAGTTTAGAGATGAAGGGGAGTGAAGGGGAGATTGGAGACCGGTCTGTAGTTAATTGGGCAGGATGGGTCGAGAGCGGGTTTCTTTAGTAATGGAGCAATGATAGACTGTTTGAAGGAGGAGGGGAAAATGCCAGAGGAGAGGGAAAGATTAAAGATTGTAGTTAGGTGAGTTGTGACGACTGGAGAGAGAGACTGGAGGAGGTGTGAGGGAATGGGGTTGGTGGTGCATGTAGTCGGACGAGAAGAGGAGAGGAGCCTGGAGACTTCTTTTTCTGTGATGGGATCGAATGTGGAGAGTGAGCCAGGGGAAATGCAGGGAGGGATGGGAGTCACTGATCTATCTATCTATCTATCTATCTATCTATCTATCTATCTATCTATCTATCTATCTATCTATCTATCTAACTATCCGTCTTCTACTACTACTTTATTTTGCTGTGTAAATTCTCCCTTCCTTGATGCACAATATATAGACCCTTTATTAATGTGACCCCAAAACACACAACTATCCTGCGTATTCTCATGTTTCCTTGGTTATTTGTACTATTTTTATATCACACATGTTGTTTGCAATACATTTCTGCACTAGTAATTTTCATATTCATCTTAAGACAGCTCTCCTGCAAAAATGTGTGTTTTTACACCACTCATTATAAGAATTCCAGATTGCACCTCTTACACTTAATAATGTGTTTCTATAGTAACATGACGTGTGTTCTGCTACTAGTCAGAGGCACAATACTGCCGAGGGCCCACTAATAAAACAGAAGTAAATAAATCCAAATAAAAATGGTTTCATCTTGGTATATAAAATTCAGAATGCTATGAATGCTTTATACAGTCAGACTGAAAGAAAGATGTGAAAATGAACATATTTCTATTGGGTAGTGTGCTGATGGAAGACGCGGGCAGCAGTAATAATAATAATAACAATGATACATCATGAAAGAAGTAATAAATAATGTAAGGGAAAGCCTTTGTGAGTTACTGTATATTAAGTAAGATGTCAACTTACTATTCAGTTCACATCATAGGTCTGCAAATCACATGGTTTTACATCTTATAAAAAGCTACACACTCTTTTATTTGAGGCTGAGTGTATGAAAACCTACATTACTTTGCGGTGATGTTTTATAGAATATAAGGCACAAAATAACATTTAGATTTATAGATACAGGATCCAATTTTGTTTACAATATAAACATAAGACACAAGTGTTCCTGAATATTATTTCAATTCTTCGATTCTATTTAGAGCCACTTTAGTTTACAAATCAATGACTGATTTCTTCATAGACTTAATCAATCATCAATTATCTTCAATAATTATCAATTACTGCAATTCACTAATCTGAAGATTGGAGTTTAATGAAAAGTATTTCCAATGACAAAAGTAAAATATACTACAGTAAGTCATTTCAAATACAGTAAATCTTTTCTTTTTTTCAACCTATTCATGACATCGCGACTTTCTTTTTTTTTGTTTCTCCTTCACTTCTCTAAAGAGCCATATTTTTTTTTAATCAATATAGCTGTATGAGGGCTTTTTTTGCTGTCTGAGTTGTACTTTTGAATAACATTACTCATTTTACCCCATAGTCTACTGGAAAATAGGGCAAAAAATCCAAGTGAATTGAAATTGCAAAAAAGTGCAATTCCACAATTTTTTTTTTCATTTACCAAGTACAATATATGAAGCACTGACCTGGTAATATGATTTTCTAGGTCAGTACGAGTACACAGATATAAAAAATGTATGGCTTTTTATTTTATAAACTTTTTGTTCCCATTATTTACTAGTCCCCTTAGGTGACTTGAAGCTGCGTTAATCTCATCACTTGTATACAAAGTAGTACATCAGCACCGCCATGCACTGTAAAAATCGCAGTCTCCTACAAATGCCAGCTACAGGTTGGCTTTCACAGAAGGATCATATTGCCAGGCAAATAAGCCATCAGCAGTCCCCCGGATGTCATAACAACCCATCGGTGCCCCGTGATGACACGCTCCAATGGGAGCGTGGAAAAACGTGCCCTCCTGCCGGTGCTTGATAATCCCTTCATGACTGAGCCCTTTTTCATTTTTGAGTTTCTATTTTTTGCTCCCCTTCTTCACAGAGCCATAACTTTTTCAGTTTTCCATAAAAATGGCCATATAAGGCCTTGCTTTTTGAGAGACAAGTTGTTCTTTTGACCAACACCATATCGTGTACTCAAAAACTAGAAAATATTCCAAATGTGATAAAATTGCTAAAAATTTGAAATTTCCATTTCCATGTTCACCAAATGCTTAAACTGACCTACCATTATGATTCTCCAGGTCATTACGAGTACATAGATACCAAACATGTCTAGGTTCTTTTTTATTTAAGTGGTGAAAAAAAATCCAAAGTATCCTAAAAAAACATTGTGTCATTTTCCGAGACCCATAGCGTCTCCATTTTTCAGGATCTGAGGCTGGGTGAGGGCTTATTTTTTGCATACCGAGCTGGCATTTTTAATGTTACCATTTTAGTGTGTAAGCAATCTTTTGATCACCCGTTATTGCATTTTAATGCAATGTTGCGGCGACCCCCCCAAAAAATTGGGGGGGTTTAATTTTTTTTCACTGCGCCATTTACCGATGGAATTCATTCTTTCTATAGCTTGATAGATCAGGCGATTCTGAATGCGGTGATACCAAATATGTGTATGTTTGAATTTTTTTTTTGTTTTATTTTGAATGGGGTGAAAGGGTGGTGATTTGAATTTTTATATTTTTTCATTTTTTTTATATTTTTTTATATTTTTAAAAGCATTTTGTTTAATTTTCGCATGCTTCCATGGGAGAATAGAAGCTGCAGTTGTCCGATCAACTCTGCTACACACAGGTGATTATCTCTTTCAAGAAGCTTGAAAATATTGCATATTAGTCTTCAACTGAGCAAAAGTTAAAATTTTGTACTCCATTAGGGTACTAGAGTAAAAAGGTGCAAAAATCTTTCTCAGTTTTGAAAAGTTGCAGATAAATATTTAGTCAATTGAGCCAATTTTTTTTATAGAAATAAAAAAATAAATAAAAAAACAATATTTTTAATTCCGAAAAACAATTATAAATCAGGGTCTTAGATATCAGCAAATTCATCAATGAAAAATTTGGCAATACGAAGAATGTCTAGTCTGCGTTCCCATTGTCTAAGAATTAGGCATTACTATTGATAAATGCCTCAATGGCTTCATCTGAAATTCTTGTGAAATATTGAAACCTGGATTATTTTTTATCTTTAGCCACTGAAGCAAAGATTAATTGACAAACATACATGCTGTAGAATATATCTGGAACAACAAGCTAAGCTACATTGTGTTCCTAATATACTCTTATACCTGTCACCTGAGATAACTGCCGGCTGAATGACCTGCAAAATTTATTTGGCTAAGTTGTTCTGTAGAAATAAAGGTTATGCCACGGTTCTACACTATTACATGAAATCGGCTTTGCAACACATATGCAGACCTTCTGCTGCTTCCTAAATGGAAGATGTTATGATAGATGGTCATTCTGGAAGAACTTAGGTTATTTCAACTCTGATTTTGGTCATAGTCCATTGACAGTTCGCTTTTCTTTACATAATTCTATTATTTTAAGAGATAAATAAAAATTATATGTTACAAAAGAAGCTTTTTATTTGTTTCCTTATGCTTTATTTTCCAGCTCTGTGAAAACATTCAGTAGAGTGTACAATGGATGCTTTCATTTTGGGTGACAAGTCCAAGGATACAGTGACATTAACAGAACATTTTATATAAAACTAAAAAGAAATGTTGATATTTTGCTCAGTGTATCAGATAGGAAGCTTGAATGCAGCGCTTATCATTAAACTGGGGTGAGATCAAATACAGTACTCTACATATTCCACTATTCAAAGTAATTTATTTGAGCCACAGTGAAATCACAATTTAGCTAATCATCCAAGATGTCAGTCAGAATATGTCAGTAGCATTGAATTGCTATGTGAAATTAAGTAAAGACAGGATGGTGACTAGAGATGATTGAATTAATCCACGTAGAATCAACTTAGAGATGAACTTTTTTAAATTTGTAGAACTCTGCAAATTCGAACATTTTACGATTTGATAAGAGATTTGATAGAAAGTTAAAAAAAAGAAGCCTGACACTATTTCACACATCAGAATAATGGCATTAGGAGCGACCAGGCAGCCTTTCTCATAATTGTCAGGATTCTTCTGCTCAGTGAATGACTGTTTTGCTGCCCTATGGAATTTAGGTCATGCAGAGTTATCAGTGATTTGATTAACAGTTTGGCCATCCAATCTTGCGATGAGCCTGCTGAGCTGTTGGTACTTTGACAGCTCTTCCATCTGTTACTGGGAGGTGCTGGGCTTTTCTCCAGGTGTTCTCTGCTCTGGAGATTGCGCAACTACTTAACCTGCTGTCTGCCTCTGATCCCTACCAAAAGTAGTTTGTGCTTCCTGGTGAGTGTTTGCCCGATTATGGTGTTCTGAGCTCTGATCTCCCGCTACCTGACCCTATGGACCGTGTTCTGACTATCCCTTTGCCTTTTCATTTTGCTTTGATATGCTATCTCATGGTATTTTGATCTCAGACTGTGACATGACTTATGCCTTTGTCTTTCCCCTGGGTTTTCTACTTGCTCTCTTGGAACTGACCCTGGAACATCTGACTTCTCTGCCTCATGATCTGTCCGTGAGTAGTGACTAGTACCACAATATTCACATGTTCTATAGCAACCAAATGGAGGTGAAGCACAGCTAGTATAAAAGTATTTTTTTGTTCTGTACACACTGATATTGCAAATCAGGAGGGCAGGTTAATATTCTGCGTCTTGATATTCTATGTCTCAATGTTAAAGTTAACCTACCTGTAAAATTATAGACTGTTCATGTTTTTGTCGGTGGACAAACTTACAAAATCAGCAAGGGATCAAATACTTATTTCCCCCACTGTACACGTTTGTAACATAATGTGCACAATATGTGGTTGCTTTTTCGTGGTTATGTGTCTGTGTGTTTTTGTCTGTCTGCACATCCATTTAGTGCAACTCTGTGTATGGATATGGTTAATACACATTTATCTGCTTCTTAATATATTACTAGACTTTACTTTTAGGTATCTCCCCATATATTGTCTTGCAGTGTTTATTGGAAGTAACACCAAAAATGTACAATAATATGGATCAGACTGCTGCAGAGATTTTTTACTAATTAATTACACGCGGAATTGTACTTGTTCTTTTGTCATAGCATTGTTGTCAATATAATATTTACTAATTAATTTACAGCTGACCCGATGGCATAACCTAAGATGTTGCCCCAAGTTAGGGCGAATACATACACACTGCATATTAACTGTAGACTTGCAGCACAGATTTTCCAGTGGCAAATATGCGGCATAACACAGGAACAGCAAAATAAATGAGATTTAGCATAGATAATTTCTGCAAAAAAGTTAAGCTGTATTGCAGATTTTCAAATCATCATGTCAATTGTTTTTACTAAATTCATCACATCGTTTTTATTCACGCAATTCAAAAGGTGACGTGAAGTCAGTGACAATTCTGCAACAAAATTCTGGAAAAAATCCACAAGTAACACAATGTTTTTTGCAGCAATTTTGCAAAATGTTCCAGTTATATTCATGATGAGTTTGCTTATGGCTGTTTTTTGTGTGCATGTAGCCCTTGTTCTCTGATGGTGCAAAGTCTGCAAACACCTAGAAGCCATCCTTATATGACTACTAAATTTTCACAGTTACACTTCATTCTACATTATACTGCTATCCACTCTCTTTTTTAATTTTATTTTATTGTGTTAAATATGTTTTTTCCTTGTGAACTTTATGTGCTCACTAAGCTACCGTACATGCATGGATCTGATATGTGGTTCCTAAAGCTGTCGCAAAGGCAAACTTAGATGCTCACTGGCACAACACGCTAGCAACACATATGTACATTAGCAAATGCCTTATGTGCCAAATGTATAATATACAGTATATGTTTATGTATAGCATTGGTATTGTTATATATATGTTGACCTAATGATTGGTATCATTATTTGCATAGAGCATGGCACAATTTATGCAATGAAATACCATTTCATTTTCACAGATTGCTTGCCATCTCAACCAGATCCCTATTTTATTTCTGTAGCATTTTTCCTGCTTTGCTCACATATTTTATAATAGTTTTGCTAATTCAGACACTGAACATGGATTGATTAAAGGGAACCTGTCACCTGAATTTGGCGGGATCGGTTTTCAGTCATATGGGCGGAGTTTTCAGGTGTTTTGATTGCGTGTACTACGGAGGACAGAGAATGAACTGCAATCCAATATTGCGGCCAGCAGGTAAGGAAAGGGTGAATCAAACACCTGAAAACTCCGCCCATATGACCAAAAACCGGTCCCGCCAAATTCAGGTGACAGGTTCCCTTTAAATATAAATGGAAAATGGGCTCTCAAAATAAATTCCTCTATTGGACTCAACATTTCCAAGTCCAACACTGTGAACATAACTTATTTTGCAAGATTATTCTACCCTTTAATAATGTGCTGTAGTTGAGTAGCAATCTATAAATGTTACTCTTTCAGTATTGTATTACTTTACAAGTTTTGACAATTTGGATAGAGGAACACAATGCAATCAAAGGTTTATAATTATAGGGTCTGCTCATAATGTTACACTGTCCATGATAAAACTAATAGTATAAGAGAACATAAAGCTACCGTGTCCTAAACATGCCTTGTTTTTTCTTCAATACCTGAAACATCAGTATAATTAATGCGTATAAGAAATACTTAGATGTGATTGCGAAATTTCCATATTTACTAAATAGTTCATCAATCAGCATCATGTACACTAATACTATATGCATAAAATATCAAATCATTTCTTAGAATATTTTAGAGGCTTTCACACGGTGGAAGTGCATCATTCCAAAACATTTCACTGCCCTTTACTATGCAAATGAATAGCTAAGATCTCGCTGGACAAATTGTGAGTGCCATTATGTACAAATGACATTACAAGACAAATGAGCTACCGGTAAGAAAAGGATGATGGTATTTTAAATTGAAAAATCCTTGGACTTAACATTGCCAACATCGGTGTATAAAGGAAAAAACAAACTAGTTTTATTCACAATTAGGCACTTTTGGCTCATCTCCTAATATAACAAACTGAAAAAGTAGACTATTGTCTAATCTTCAGTCAGCAAGATTTACCAGGACTGGGGTCATTTCCCTTAACAATGTTATTCCATGAAAGAAATTGGTTGTTTTATCAGAAGGAGAATTTTCATTGCCTAAGTAGAGCAGACACAAATAACTTCATGACGCACTAGATTGTTTTATGCCAGAAGAATATTATTGTATACTTGATAAATTGGTGCTAAGCTAATATGCTTTTTTAATATTTAGGAAGAATACTTTTGATAAATCTGCTTCTAAATCTGACTCACAAGTACAAAGGCTGAATAGGCCGAGGATCACAGTGTTGTCAGGCTCATTTTCATGGACATGAGCAACAAAGAAAACACAATAAAATTGCACCTTAAAAAAAAATTAGGACAATGTCAAAGGGGCTAATCCTTCTGCAACCCTTCTACTGAGGATCAGCCACTTTCACGTGGAGCATCCTTTGATTTCTGTGAGGATTTCATGTTTATGTGGAAATACATGTTGGAAATTAATCTATCACGTGAAGATCCCTGAATATCAACAGTTTCAAAACTAGGAAAAGTTAGTTTATGTTTGGACTACCACCACATCAGCCTAATTAGATCTAAAAGAACCTAGTGCCTCAAAATGACATTGTTCTAAAAAGTGAATTAAGTTGCATTTTTGGGGTGGTACTGCACTTTTCAATACAGTTGATCAAAAATATGAAAAGGTATCATTTCTAAAATAGGCAAAAAGAAAAATGTTTTAGCCTCTACTGTGGCCATGGTGACCTTTCTGAATGACGGGTTCCAAGCATATATGCTAAGGGCTTTATACATGTACTGAAAGCACTATATACATAGCCAAAACTCAAATGTCTTGATGTTCTTGTCGCTATCATCAATGAACTTGTATAATTTGTTAGCCCTATGCTTTTTTAGAAAACTAAACCTTAAATATTAATGGAGTTGGTGATATAGATTGGATATAATTCCACCAATCCCATGCTTGGGTGTTCATTTTGAGTATAATATCTGCAAAAATAGTAGTAATTTTACCCAAACCTCAAATCTATGTCTATCTTTATTTATTTGTAGAACTATATATCTTGGGATGTATTAATTATCATTAGCCCAGGAAGGAAACTTATTGGACCTCTACAAATCCACGTCTTGGTGAGAATAGAGTAAAGGTGGCAAAACCTCAAGAACAGCAGATAGATAAATCTTTGGCGATAGAAAAAGATCAGTTAATTCACCAGTAGATAAAACTCAAGCTTCTACCCATATTTCTTAAAAAGCTAGCATTTTAGATACGTTCTTTAAAAGGAACATGTCGCATTAAAAACGCTATTAACCTGCAGATATGGGGTTAATCTGCAGGTTAATAGTGATCTGAACTTTCCCGCTGCCATCACTTGCACCACCACTGCTGTGAGGAAATTAACTTTATTCCCCCAACAGCATTCAGATTTCAGTAATGGGGGTGGCACCAGTGCGGATTCAGTCTCTGCTCCGAGTGTAGTGAATGTGCCACTATGTTACAATAGTCAATGTAGAATTGATGAAAAAAAAATCTTTTGATATATGTATGCACAGGTCCTCTGACAGAGCACTTGTCCCATGAGTCTTTTGCCGTTTTAATCACAGCAGGATCCTACCTATCCATATAAATGATGGCTATCAGCCCATGAGAGGAGTCACATTGGATTACGTTACCAGAAAAGAAGATCGCATTGTCGTGGCTGCTGGGCACACATTAATTGGCTAAATTATGTGCTAAGTATCTTCGTTTTTAACTATGATCTACAGCAGTATGTTATTCTAATTCCACATATTTCATGTTTGCATGCTATAACATTGCAGAGTGCAACTTTATATGTTAATTTGCCAATTGGAAAGCAATGCTGACATAATATGAATAACTACAAGAAAATGTATCTATTTATGGGGCGGACATATTTAATATTAAATAAATATTTGTTCATGGTGCAGATCTGATGAAATTGCTCTACTAAAGTCTCGCAGAATAACACAAGGACCATGTTAAGTTGAAACTAAAATAAAACAATGCTCCTAAGGCTTTTAGAAATACAGATGACTACAGGATATTTCATACATGTGAAAAAAAGAATAGCGAGAACATTAACAAGAATGTGATTTTTTAACTGAGAATATTATTGCATCTTTAATGGTCCTAACAAGCATGTCTTGCTCAAGGATAACAGGAGCAGAAAACAAAGAGATGTAATTTTGTTATTAATGTACTAATTTCACATTTCCTACCTCAGCTGTACATTGCACTTGCCAAAATGTGCAGTCTTTTACTTCTCTTCCCTGAATGTTTCCAAAAAGCAGCTGTTCGATGAAATAAATAATAATTGATGCCTGACGCTCTCAGACTCTTAGATGAGTTCATTTGGCCATGGTCACATTCAGGCGATTCTGTATTAGTTTTCAAAGTGAAATTAACAGTGACCAGATTAGTGAAGAAAAACATATAACTTTAGAACTCATATCTTGTTATGTCTTTTAGTGTGGCATTCTTAGTTTTTGGTCTACTTATTAGTGAATCACCGTGCCAGCCTCTGTACTTTTTGAATAATTAAAATATTAACCATGTTTGTTATTTGTTAAGAATACCAAAGTAACCATGAAAAAACACAAAGGGGACCATTATCACCAATAAAAGAGAAGATAGGAACTAGGGAATGTGCCTGATCCCATAAGGTTGCTACACTTTTCCTGTCTTGCCATGGAGGCATATTTCCCATAAGGGATGGGGGCAGTGTTCTGGATCACTGCGTTGAGAAACACGTGATGGTGTCTCCGCGGTGTTGGATGTTTTGATCTCCCAGAGGTCATTCATCCTTATGTTTATTGCCATGGAGGTTGGCATCCTAGGACCTGTGCTCTGACGCCCCCGCGCCTCAACGGATGACCCTTCTACCTCTGTCAGGGAGGAAAGAAGAAATAGTTGTAGGGTCAAAAATAAGCTGATACAAACTCAGATCTAATGACTACAAATACAGTACATTGGACACAAGGATCCTTTACATGTGCACATGAAGTACTCATATTCCGCTTGATAATGTAAAGTACCTCTGTTTCATGGGAAAAAAAGACTGCATATGACATAGAATCATAGCATTATAGAATAGTAGAGTTGGAAGGGACCTCCAGGTTCATTGTGTCCAACCCCTATACAATGCAGGATTCATTAAACCATCTCAGACAGATGTCTGTCCAGCCTCTGTTTGAAGACTTCCATTGAAAGAGAACTCTCCATCTCTCATGATAGCCTGTTCCACTCGTTGACTACCCTCTGTGTCAAAAGTTATTTTCTAATATCTAATCTGTATCTATCATGTTTCCAAGGGGAAATGTGAATGAATAAGTATGATCCCTCTACACTGTGACAGCCATTCAGATATTTGTAGACAACTATAAAGTTTCCTCGTAGTGTTTTTTTATTGCAAGCTAAACATTCCCAGATCCTTTAACCGTTCTTCGTAGGACATACTTTGCAGTCCGCTCACCATCCTGGCAGCTCTGAATTTTCTCCAGTTTTCAATGTAACATAGTAACATAGTAACATAGTTAGTAAGGCCGAAAAAAGACATTTGTCCATCCAGTTCAGCCTATATTCCATCATAATAAATACCCAGATCTACGTCCTTCTACAGAACCTAATCATTGTATGATACAATATTGTTCTGCTCCAGGAAGACATCCAGGCCTCTCTTGAACCCCTCGACTGAGTTCGCCATCACCACCTCCTCAGGCAAGCAATTCCAGATTCTCACTGCCCTAACAGTAAAGAATCCTCTTCTATGTTGGTGGAAAAACCTTCTCTCCTCCAGACGCAAAGAATGCCCCCTTGTGCCCGTCACCTTCCTTGGTATAAACAGATCCTCAGCGAGATATTTGTATTGTCCCCTTATATACTTATACATGGTTATTAGATCGCCCCTCAGCCTTCTTTTTTCTAGACTAAATAATCCTAATTTCGCTAATCTATCTGGGTATTGTAGTTCTCCCATCCCCTTTATTAATTTTGTTGCCCTCCTTTGTACTCTCTCTAGTTCCATTATATCCTTCCTGAGCACCGGTGCCCAAAACTGGACACAGTACTCCATGTGCGGTCTAACTAGGGATTTGTACAGAGGCAGTATAATGCTCTCATCATGTGTATCCAGACCTCTTTTAATGCACCCCATGATCCTGTTTGCCTTGGCAGCTGCTGCCTGGCACTGGCTGCTCCAGGTAAGTTTATCATTAACTAGGATCCCCAAGTCCTTCTCCCTGTCAGATTTACCCAGTGGTTTCCCGTTCAGTGTGTAATGGTGATATTGATTCCCTCTTCCCATGTGTATAACCTTACATTTATCATTGTTAAACCTCATCTGCCACCTTTCAGCCCAAGTTTCCAACTTATCCAGATCCATCTGTAGCAGAATACTATGTATTTTTAAAAATTTGGTGCCCAGAACATCAAAGGCATAGAGAATAGTAAGCAGGACTCAAAGACTTCTATATGTGATATATTATGACCCAGTCCAACCAAATTTATACAAAGCTATATTATGACCAAACCCACTAAAAAACCTAGATTTGTGGCACTGCCATAAATATACCAATCCTGCAACGAGCAAGGAAGCATGTATAAAAAAATTACATATAAAATAAATATAAATAATAAGAAGATACAGTTGCAAAATTACTGCCTGCGTGGGAGGTATACCGTTCCTAACAGAACAGTGTCATAATAGAGGAAATTATTCTGAACCTATTTAAATGATACATAATTAAATAGGTATTGTAATGTCACTTGAAAAATAGTGTATCAATAAAGAGATCCTAGAAACAGACAGTGCCAGTGGAAGCTCACAGAGGCTAATCTAACCCCCATATTAACCCCCCAGGAAGAAGCAACACATGAAACGCGCGTTGGGGCTCAGAACTGCACTGCCAGGTTGTATACCTTATTCTGCCTATGCACATGTGACAACTGTGCCCCCCTAATGTGTGTTTATTTTGCAGTTGACAGCTTTAGTCCTTTGGGAGACTTACAATTTTTGGGCATTATCAATGCACTTTATTAACATAGTTGTTTGATGTAACTATTTATATGCTAGGTTTTACTCTCTTGTATAAATAGAACATCCAGGGAAGGAAACTTTAAAACTTTTATGTGCTGCTAGCTTGTATTTTTTGTGCAATTTAACCCTTAAGTACAACAGTGTCTGTGTGGAATCCTCATATGTTATCAGATGTAAATAGGAGCCTTCTGGCCCAACTTATATACCTTGTCCCATGTGTATAACTAATTAAGAAAAACACAGCAGCCTCTGTGAGCTTCCACTGACACTATCTGCTTCTAGGATCCTCTCTTTACTAGGGTTGAGCGAAACGGGTCGTTCATTTTCAAAAGTCGCCGACTTTTGGCAAAGTCAGGTTTCATGAAACCCGATCCGACCCCTGTGCGGGGTCGGCCATGCGGTACGCGACTTTCGCGCCAAAGTTGCGTTTCAATGACGCGAAAAGCGCCATTTCTCAGCCAATGAAGGTAAACGCAGAGTGTGGGCAGCGTGATGACATAGGTCCTGGTCCCCACCATCTTAGAGAAGGGCATTGCAGTGATTGGCTTGCTGTCTGCGGCATCACAGGGGCTATAAAGGGGCGTTCCCGCCAACCGCCATGTTACTGCTGCTGATCTGAGCTTAGGGAGAGGTTGCTGCCGCTTCGTCAGAAGCAGGGATAGCGTTAGGCAGGGTCCATTAACCACCAAACCGCTTGTGCTGTAGCGATTTCCACTGCCCAACACCACCTTCGGTGTGCAGGGACAGTGGAAGCTACATTTTTTTTTTTCCCCTCAGCGCTGTAGCTCATTGGGCTGCCCTAGAAGGCTCCCTGATAGCTGCATTGCTGTGTGTACGCCGCTGTGCAAACCAACTGCTTTTTTCAAAGCACAAATCCTCTTGTTCCTTCCTTTCTGCACAGCTATCTTTTTTGTTTGTACACACTTTTTATTTAATTTGTGCATCAGTCCACTCCTTATTGCTGCCTGCCATACCTGGCTGAGATTACTGCAGGGAGATAGTAATTGAAGGACACTCCCTGTTTTTTTTTTTTTTTTTTTTTGTGGGAGATTAAGATTGACATTTCTGCTAGAGTGCCATCCCTGTGTGTGCCATCTCTCACTCAGTGGGCCATAGAAAGCCTATTTATTTTTTTGCTTGATTTGGGTTATAAAATCTACCTGAAAAAATCACTACAACAATCAGTGGGAGAAAAATATTGGCCTCAGGGCTTGTGTGCCACTCTTGACTCCTGTGTGTGCCATCTTTCAGTCAGTGGGCCATAGAAAGCCTATTTATTTTTTTGCTTGATTTGGGTTATAAAATCTACCTGAAAAAATCACTACAACAATCAATGGGAGAAAAATATTGGCCTCAGGGCTTGTGTGCCACTCCTGACTCCTGTGTGCATCATCACTCACTCAGTGGGCCATAGAAAGCCCATTTTTTTTTTTTTGCTTTATTTGGGTTCTAAATTCTACCTGAAAAAATCAATAAATCAATCAGTGGGAGATTAATATTGGCCTTTGGGCTTGTGTGCCAGTCCTAAGCGTGCCATCTCTCTCTCAGATAGTGGGCCATAGAAAGCCTATTTATTATTTTTTTTATTGGGTTTATAAATTTTCCCTGGAACAAAAAAAAAAAAGTGGGAGATTAATATTGGCCTCTGGGCTTGTGTGCCAGTCCTGAGCGTGCCATCTCTCTCACAAATAGTGGGCCATAGAAAGCCTATTTATTTTTTTGCTTGATTTGGGTTCTAAAATCTACCTGAAAAAATCACTACATCAATCAGTGGGAGAAAAATATTGGCCTCAGGGCTTGTGTGCCACTCCTGACTCCTGTGTGCATCATCACTCACTCAGTGGGCCATAGAAAGCCCATTTTTTTTTTTTTTGCTTTATTTGGGTTCTAAATTCTACCTGAAAAAATCAATAAATCAATCAGTGGGAGATTAATATTGGCCTTTGGGCTTGTGTGCCAGTCCTAAGCGTGCCATCTCTCTCTCTCAGATAGTGGGCCATAGAAACCCTATTTATTATTTTTTTTATTGGGTTTATAAATTTTCCCTGGAACAAAAAAAAAAAAGTGGGAGATTAATATTGGCCTCTGGGCTTGTGTGCCAGTCCTGAGCGTGCCATCTCTCTCACAAATAGTGGGCCATAGAAAGCCTATTTATTTATTTTTTTTTGGTTTTATAAATTCTCCCTGAAAAAAAAAAGGGAGATTAATATTGGCCTTTGGGCTTGTGTGCCAGTCCTAAGCGTGCCATCTCTCTCTCTCTCTCAGATAGTGGGCCATAGAAAGTCTATTTATTATTTTTTTTATTGGGTTTATAAATTTTCCCTGGAACAAAAAAAAAAAGTGGAAGATAAATATTGGCCTCTGGGCTTGTGTGCCACTCCTGACTCCTGTGTGCGTCATCTCTCACTCAGTGGGCCATAGAAAGCCTTTTTTTTGTTTTATTTGTTTTCTAAATTCTCCCTGAAAAAAATCATTTTATTTTATTTGGTTTCTAAATTCTTCCTGAAAAAATCATTTTATTCTATTATTTTTTTTTCCTAAAGTCTCCCTGCAAAAAAAAACAAAAACAAATCAGTGGGAGATTAATATTGCCCTTTCTGCTTGTGTGCCAGTCTTGACTCCTGGGTGTGCCATCTCTCTCTCTCTCCAATTGTGGGCCATAGAAAGCCTATTATTTTTTTAGCTTGATTTGGGTTCCAAAATCTACCTGAAAAAATCACTACATCAATCAGTGGGAGATAAATATTGGCCTCTAGGCTTGTGTGCCACTCCTGACTCCTGTGTGTGTCATCTCTCACTCAGTGGGCCATAGAAAGCCTTTTTTTGTTTTATTTGTTTTCTAAATTCTCCCTGAAAAAATCATTTTATTTTATTTGGTTTCTAAATTCTTCCTGAAAAAATCATTTTATTCTATTATTTTTTTTTCCTAAAGTCTCCCTGCAAAAAAAAACAAAAACAAATCAGTGGGAGATTAATATTGCCCTTTCTGCTTGTGTGCCAGTCTTGACTCCTGGGTGTGCCATCTCTCTCTCTCTCCAATTGTGGGCCATAGAAAGCCTATTATTTTTTTAGCTTGATTTGGGTTCCAAAATCTACCTGAAAAAATCACTACATCAATCAGTGGGAGATAAATATTGGCCTCTAGGCTTGTGTGCCACTCCTGACTCCTGTGTGTGTCATCTCTCACTCAGTGGGCCATAGAAAGCCTTTTTTTGTTTTATTTGTTTTCTAAATTCTCCCTGAAAAAATCATTTTATTTTATTTGGTTTCTAAATTCTTCCTGAAAAAATCATTTTATTCTATTATTTTTTTTTCCTAAAGTCTCCCTGAAAAAACAAAAAAAAACAAATCAGTGGGAGATTAATATTGCCCTTTCTGCTTGTGTGCCAGTCTTGACTCCTGGGTGTGCCATCTCTCTCTCTCTCTCCAATTGTGGGCCATAGAAAGCCTATTATTTTTTTAGCTTGATTTGGGTTCCAAAATCTACCTGAAAAAATCACTACATCAATCAGTGGGAGATAAATATTGGCCTCTGGGCTTGTGTGCCACTCCTGACTCCTGTGTGCGTCATCTCTCACTCAGTGGGCCATAGAAAGCCTTTTTTTGTTTTATTTGTTTTCTAAATTCTCCCTGAAAAAATCATTTTATTTTATTTGGTTTCTAAATTCTTCCTGAAAAAATCATTTTATTCTATTATTTTTTTTTCCTAAAGTCTCCCTGAAAAAAAAAAACAAAACAAATCAGTGGGAGATTAATATTGCCCTTTCTGCTTGTGTGCCAGTCTTGACTCCTGGGTGTGCCATCTCTCTCTCTCTCTCCAATTGTGGGCCATAGAAAGCCTATTATTTTTTTAGCTTGATTTGGGTTCCAAAATCTACCTGAAAAAATCACTACATCAATCAGTGGGAGATAAATATTGGCCTCTGGGCTTGTGTGCCACTCCTGACTCCTGTGTGCGTCATCTCTCACTCAGTGGGCCATAGAAAGCCTTTTTTTGTTTTATTTGTTTTCTAAATTCTCCCTGAAAAAATCATTTTATTTTATATGGTTTCTAAATTCTTCCTGAAAAAATCATTTTATTCTATTATTTTTTTTTTCTAAAGTCTCCCTGAAAAAAAAACAAAAACAAATCAGTGGGAGATTAATATTGCCCTTTCTGCTTGTGTGCCAGTCTTGACTCCTGGGTGTGCCATCTCTCTCTCTCTCCAATTGTGGGCCATAGAAAGCCTATTATTTTTTTAGCTTGATTTGGGTTCCAAAATCTACCTGAAAAAATCACTACATCAATCAGTGGGAGATAAATATTGGCCTCTGGGCTTGTGTGCCACTCCTGACTCCTGTGTGCATCATCTCTCACTCAGTGGGCCATAGAAAGCCTTTTTTTGTTTTATTTGTTTTCTAAATTCTCCCTGAAAAAATCATTTTATTTTATTTGGTTTCTAAATTCTTCCTGAAAAAATCATTTTATTCTATTATTTTTTTTTCCTAAAGTCTCCCTGAAAAAAAAACAAAAACAAATCAGTGGGAGATTAATATTGCCCTTTCTGCTTGTGTGCCAGTCTTGACTCCTGGGTGTGCTATCTCTCTCTCTCTCTCCAATTGTGGGCCATAGAAAGCCTATTATTTTTTTAGCTTGATTTGGGTTCCAAAATCTACCTGAAAAAATCACTACATCAATCAGTAGGAGATAAATATTGGCCTCTGGGCTTGTGTGCCACTCCTGACTCCTGTGTGCGTCATCTCTCACTCAGTGGGACATAGAAAGCCTTTTTTTGTTTTATTTGTTTTCTAAATTCTCCCTGAAAAAATCATTTTATTGAATTTGGTTTCTAAATTCTTCCTGAAAAAATCATTTTATTCTATTATTTTTTTTTCCTAAAGTCTCCCTGAAAAAAAAAAAAAATCAAATCAGTGGGAGATTAATATTTACATTTGTGTTTCAGTGACAGTCCTGCGTGTGTGGCATCTCTCTCATTTGTTGCCACCAACAACAGAGTGTGTAACATTGTGCCTGATTTTCGTTGTGGTCTCACTCACCTGTAAAGGGGTAGCTAAATCATACTGAAGTTATAGCTCACCGTGTAATTTGTGTGACAGCAACAAATACCGTTAGTTTGTTTACGTTTTTAAAACAATGAGGAAGTCTGGTGGAAGAGGTCGTGGCCGGGGGCGTTCATTGTCAGCTGGTAATGAGGGTAGTGGTAGTGGTGGAGCATCAGCTGGTCGTGGGAAAAAAAATATTGCACCTAAGTCTGGAGCTGTGGAGCCAGGTTCGTCGTCTGGCTACACAAGGCCTCGAACGCTCCCTTTTCTGGGAGTAGGAAAACCGCTTTTAAAGCCGGAGCAGCAAGAGCAAGTTTTGGCTTATCTTGCTGACTCAGCCTCTAGCTCTTTTGCCTCCTCTCGTGAAACTGGTAAATGTCAAAGCAGCGCGTCGTTAGTGGATGTTCACGGTCAGGGACAAGTCGCTTCCTTGTCCTCTTCAGCAAAAACAACAACAGAGAAGAATGCAGCAGGCGACACAACGAGTTACTCCATGGAGCTCTTTACACATACCGTCCCTGGCTTAGAAAGTGAAGCAGTTAACAGTCCATGCCCATTACAAGTTGAATCTGACATGGAGTGCACTGATGCACAGCCACAGCCAGACTACTATGCTGGTCCTTTGACTCAGACCACAACATTGCCCTCGCAGGGTAATGATCAAGAATCAGACCCTGATGAGACTATGTTGCCCCATCACGAACGCTATACCACCGACCGACACGGTGACACAGACGAAGTTGCACACGAGCTACAAGAAGAGGTAATAGATGACCCAGTTCTTGACCCCGATTGGCAGCCATTGGGGGAACAGGGTGCAGGCGGCAGCAGTTCTGAAGCGGAGGAGGAGGGGCCGCAGCAGGCATCAACATCGCAACAGGTTCCATCTGCCGGGCCCGTATCTTGCCCAAAACGCGTGGCAAAGCCAAAACCTGTTGGAGGACAGCGTGGCCATCCGGTTAAAGCTCAGTCTGCAATGCCTGAAAAGGTATCCGATGCTAGAAAGAGTGCAGTCTGGCATTTTTTTAAACAACATCCAATTGATCAGCGCAAAGTCATCTGTCAAAAATGTTCAACTACCTTAAGCAGAGGACAGAATCTGAAAAGTCTCAATACAAGTTGCATGCATAGACATTTAACCACCATGCATTTGCAAGCCTGGACTAACTACCAAACGTCCCTTAAGGTTGTAGCACCCTCGGCCAATGAAGCTAGTCAGCAACGCAACATCCCTTCCGGCAGTGTAGGGCCACCATTTTCCGCACCACCTGCAGTATCTGTGCAGGTTTCTTTGCCAGGCCAAAGCAGTCAGGGTCAGGGAATCACCAGTTTCGTAGTAGGAAACACTGCATCTAGGACACCGGCGGCAACAATACCATCTCCCACCGTCTCTCAGTCTGCCATGTCCACCGGCACCCCCGCTAGTTCCACGATCTCCAGCTCTCCAGTCCAGCTCACCCTACATGAGACTATGGTTAGAAAAAGGAAGTACTTAGCCTCGCATCTGCGTACACAGGGTTTGAACGCCCACATAGCTAGACTAATCTCGTTAGAGATGATGCCCTACCGGTTAGTTGAAAGCGAAGCTTTCAAAGCCCTGATGGACTACGCTGTACCACGCTACGAGCTACCCAGTCGACACTTTTTTTCCAGAAAAGCCATCCCAGCCCTCCACCAGCATGTTAAAGAGCGCATCATCCATGCACTCAGGCAATCTGTGAGCACAAAGGTGCACCTGACAACAGATGCATGGACCAGTAGGCATGGCCAGGGACGTTACGTGTGCATCACGGCACACTGGGTAAATGTGGTGGATGCAGGGTCCACAGGGGACAGCAAGTTTGGGACAGTTCTGCCTAGCCCACGGTCTAGGAAACAGTTGGCTGTAGCCGTTCGCACCCCCTCCTCCTCCTCTTCGTCCTCCTGCAGAAGCGAGAGCTCGTCCACAGACCGCAGTCGCACAACCACTCCATCCGCAGCTGCCACTGTTGCACACCAGATCTCCCATTATGGGGCAGCTACTGGCAAACGTCAGCAGGCTGTATTGGCTATGAAGTGTTTGGGCGACAACAGACACACCGCGGAAGTTCTGTCCGAGTTCTTGCAGAAAGAAACGCAGTCGTGGCTGGGCACTGTAGATCTTGAGGCAGGCAAGGTAGTGAGTGATAACAGAAGGAATTTCATGGCTGCCATCTCCCTTTCCCAACTGAAACACATTCCTTGCCTGGCTCACACCTTAAACCTGGTGGTGCAGTGCTTCATGAAAAGTTATCCGGGGTTATCCGACCGGCTCCTCAAAGTGCGTGGACTTTGCTCACATATCCGCCGTTCGCCCGTACACTCCAGCCGTATGCAGACCTATCAGCGTTCTTTGAACCTTCCCCAGCATCGCCTAATCATAGACGTTGCAGCAAGGTGGAACTCAACACTGCACATGCTTCAGAGACTGTGCGAACAGAGGCGGGCTGTTATGTTTTTGTGGGAGGATACACATACACGGGCAGGCAGTAGGATGGCAGACATGGAGTTGTCAGGTGTGCAGTGGTCGAAGATTCAAGACATGTGTCAAGTCCTTCAGTGTTTTGAGGAATGCACACGGCTGGTTAGTGCAGACAACGCCATAATAAGCATGAGCATCCCCCTAATGCGTCTGCTGATGCAAAGTTTGACGCACATAAAGGATAAGGCGTCTGCAGCTGAGGAAGAGGAAAGCCTTGATGACAGTCAGCCATTGTCTGGCCAGGGCAGTGTACAGGACGAGTTAGCGGGCGAAGAGGAGGAGGAGGATGAGGAGGATGATGGGGATGATTATATTTGTAATGAGGAAGCTTTTCCGGGGCCACTGGAAATTGGAGGCGCGGCAAGGCCGGGTTCTGGTTTTTGGAGGGACACAAGTGACGTGGATTTGCCTGAAACTGCCCCTCAACCAAGCACAACCGGAGATTTGAGAACTGGAACTTTGGGCCACATGGCGGATTATGCCTTACGTATCCTCAAAAGGGACACACGCATAACTAAAATGATGAACGATGACGATTACTGGTTGGCCTGCCTCCTTGATCCTCGCTATAAAGGCAAATTGCAAAATATAATGCCACATGAGAACTTGGAACTAATATTAGCAACCAAACAATCAACTCTTGTTGACCGTTTGCTTCTGGCATTCCCTGCACACAGCGCCCGTGATCGTTCTCACACGAGCTGCAGGGGCCAGCAGACCAGAGGAGTTAGAGGGGCAGAAATCAGAAGTGACGTTGGCCAGAGGGGTTTTCTGACCAGGTTGTGGAGTGATTTTGCTATGACCGCAGACAGGACAGGTACTGCAGCATCAATTCAAAGTGACAGGAGACAACATTTGTCCAGTATGGTTACAAACTATTTTTCATCCCTTATCGATGTTCTCCCTCAACCGTCATTCCCATTTGATTACTGGGCATCAAAATTAGACACCTGGCCAGAATTGGCAGAATATGCATTGCAGGAGCTTGCTTGCCCGGCAGCTAGTGTCCTATCAGAAAGAGTATTCAGTGCTGCAGGTTCAATACTAACAGAAAAAAGGACTCGTCTGGCTACCCAAAATGTAGATGATCTAACCTTCATTAAAATGAACCACAACTGGATTTCGAAATCTTTTGCCCCACCTTGCCCGGCTGACACCTAGCTTTCCTATGTAACGGTCTTGCCTGTGGACTATTCTGAACAAATTTTCCAATCTCGTAATTTACAGCACCTGATTGTCCAGCATCCGACATGTTAACACCTCCCTAAATGGCCAAAGTCCCCACATGGGGCCGTGGTATCGCCACTTGGCGCCAGCACCCGTGAGAGTACTGTTTGTCTGAAGAGGTGGGTGTGCCCGCTTTTGGTCGACGGCACTGCCACTAGGTCCCTCATAGTACAATAAAGTGTCTGGCGGTGGTGGTGCGCACCCAACGTCAGACACACCATTGTAATATGAGGGGCCCTGGGCCTGTACCACCGGCCACAAGACAGTCCCCCCCCAGGTCAAACAGTGCTCTACGACTTGCAAAATTTTCTCTCACAGCTCCACCAATGTTTAGTCTATGCGCTGACATCCTTCAATGCCTGGCACTGTCAATACCATTGTATTGACATTTTTCTTATGTTAGGCCTTCGAAGCCTGTCTGCGGTCCCTCCTTCCACTAGGCCTCCACTGACCTGTCTACTGCTGCCCGTGTTCCCCTGGAACCAATTTTACATTGCCTACAGCCAGCCCAATTTATTATGTTAGGGCTTCGAACCTGTCTGCGGTCCCTCCTTCCACTAGGCCTCCACTGACCTGTCTACTGCCGCCGGTGTTCCCCTGGAACCAATTTTAAATTGCCTACAGCCAGCCCAATTTATTATGTTAGGGCTTCGAAGCCTGTCTGCGGTCCCTCCTTCCACTAGGCCTCCACTGACCTGTCTACTGCCGCCCGTGTTCCCCTGGAACCAATTTTAAATTGCCTACAGTCAGCCCAATTTATTATGTTAGGGCTTCGAAGCCTGTCTGCGGTCCCTCCTTCCACTAGGCCTCCACTGACCTGTCTACTGCCGCCCGTGTTCCCCTGGAACCAATTTTAAATTGCCTACAGCCAGCCCAATTTATTATGTTAGGGCTTCGAAGCCTGTCTGCGGTCCCTCCTTCCACTAGGCCTCCACTGACCTGTCTACTGCTGCCCGTGTTCCCCTGGAACCAATTTTACATTGCCTACAGCCAGCCCAATTTATTATGTTAGGGCTTCGAAGCCTGTCTGCGGTCCCTCCTTCCACTAGGCCTCCACTGACCTGTCTACTGCCGCCCGTGTTCCCCTGGAACCAATTTTAAATTGCCTACAGCCAGCCCAATTTATTATGTTAGGGCTTCGAAGCCTGTCTGCGGTCCCTCCTTCCACTAGGCCTCCACTGACCTGTCTACTGCCGCCCGTGTTCCCCTGGAACCAATTTTAAATTGCCTACAGCCAGCCCAATTTATTATGTTAGGGCTTCGAAGCCTGTCTGCGGTCCCTCCTTCCACTAGGCCTCCACTGACCTGTCTACTGCCGCCCGTGTTCCCCTGGAACCAATTTTAAATTGCCTACAGCCAGCCCAATTTATTATGTTAGGGCTTCGAAGCCTGTCTGCGGTCCCTCCTTCCACTAGGCCTCCACTGACCTGTCTACTGCCGCCCGTGTTCCCCTGGAACCAATTTTAAATTGCCTACAGCCAGCCCAATTTATTATGTTAGGGCTTCGAAGCCTGTCTGCGGTCCCTCCTTCCACTAGGCCTCCACTGACCTGTCTACTGCCGCCCGTGTTCCCCTGGAACCAATTTTAAATTGCCTACAGCCAGCCCAATTTATTATGTTAGGGCTTCGAAGCCTGTCTGCGGTCCCTCCTTCAACTAGGCCTCCACTGACCTGTCTACTGCTGCCCGTGTTCCCCTGGAACCAATTTTACATTGCCTACAGCCAGCCCAATTTATTATGTTAGGGCTTCGAAGTCTGTCTGCGGTCCCTCCTTCCACTAGGCCTCCACTGACCTGTCTACTGCCGCCCGTGTTCCCCTGGAACCAATTTTAAATTGCCTACAGCCAGCCCAATTTATTATGTTAGGGCTTCGAAGCCTGTCTGCGGTCCCTCCTTCCACTAGGCCTCCACTGACCTGTCTACTGCCGCCCGTGTTCCCCTGGAACCAATTTTAAATTGCCTACAGCCAGCCCAATTTATTATGTTAGGGCTTCGAAGCCTGTCTGCGGTCCCTCCTTCCACTAGGCCTCCACTGACCTGTCTACTGCTGCCCGTGTTCCCCTGGAACCAATTTTACATTGCCTACAGCCAGCCCAATTTATTATGTTAGGGCTTCGAAGCCTGTCTGCGGTCCCTCCTTCCACTAGGCCTCCACTGACCTGTCTACTGCCGCCCGTGTTCCCCTGGAACCAATTTTAAATTGCCTACAGCCAGCCCAATTTATTATGTTAGGGCTTCGAAGCCTGTCTGCGGTCCCTCCTTCCACTAGGCCTCCACTGACCTGTCTACTGCCGCCCGTGTTCCCCTGGAACCAATTTTAAATTGCCTACAGCCAGCCCAATTTATTATGTTAGGGCTTCGAAGCCTGTCTGCGGTCCCTCCTTCCACTAGGCCTCCACTGACCTGTCTACTGCCGCCCGTGTTCCCCTGGAACCAATTTTAAATTGCCTACAGCCAGCCCAATTTATTATGTTAGGGCTTCGAAGCCTGTCTGCGGTCCCTCCTTCCACTAGGCCTCCACTGACCTGTCTACTGCCGCCCGTGTTCCCCTGGAACCAATTTTAAATTGCCTACAGCCAGCCCAATTTATTATGTTAGGGCTTCGAAGCCTGTCTGCGGTCCCTCCTTCAACTAGGCCTCCACTGACCTGTCTACTGCTGCCCGTGTTCCCCTGGAACCAATTTTACATTGCCTACAGCCAGCCCAATTTATTATGTTAGGGCTTCGAAGCCTGTCTGCGGTCCCTCCTTCCACTAGGCCTCCACTGACCTGTCTACTGCTGCCCGTGTACCCCTGGAACCAATATCAGAAAATATAAAAATAAGTATTTTGCTTATAAAAAAGAAAATACTGGAGAGATATCAAATGCAGACATTTTAACATTAAAAACAAACACATACAACAAAAATCTGGTACAGTACTAAAAATGGCCACCAGCTACAATAACTTTCTCCTGCAAGTAGTTAACTGAAAGTTTTTTTCAGTTTAAAACACAGATATGGCATCCACCGAGTGTTGTCCTGTCGCGTCTTCTTTATATTATTGCCAAGAAGATGCAAAACAATGAAAATAATAAAATCATTATTTACCAAAAAAATAGAGTAAGTCAAAACCACATTGCAAATAAACATTCATTACAAATAAAGAAGCAGGGCGCGTCCGAGGGTGAGTATATACCTAATAAGAATATAATCACCCTCGGACGCCCCCTTCTTCTTTCCGACAGCCTTCCTTCCTAAGAATCAGCCCTTCCGTGGTGTAGAGTGAGGGTTTGTTACACTCCAAGGTGTTCCTCAGGTTGCCTTTCCTGAGCTTCGATCTTCATGCTCTCGTTTAGTAGTTGTCGGAAAGTAGGCTGCATTAGGCCTACAAATTGGGTATGGGGTGTAGAGAGATGGTGTGTTCCACTCCAAGGTGTTCTCCAGGTTGCCTTTCCTGAGCTTCGATCTTCCGGATCTCGTTTAGTAGTTCTTGGAAACTACACTGCATTAGGCCTACAAATTGGGTATGGGGTGTAGAGAGATGGTGTGTTCCACTCCAAGGTGTTCTCCAGGTTGCCTTTCCTGAGCTTCGATCTTCCGGCTCTCGTTTAGTAGTTGTTGGAAACTATGCTGCATTAGGCCTACAAATTGGGTATGGGGTGTAGAGAGATGGTGTGTTCCACTCCAAGGTGTTCCCCAGGTTTCCTCGCCAATGCTTCGATCTTCATGCTCTCGTTTAGTAGTTGTTGGAGACTACGCTGCATTAGGCCTACAAATTGGGTATGGGGTGTAGAGAGATGGTGTGTTCCACTCCAAGGTGTTCCCCAGGTTGCCTTTCCTGAGCTTCGATCTTCATGCTCTCGTTTAGTAGTTGTCGGAAAGTAGGCTGCATTAGGCCTACAAATTGGGTATGGGGTGTAGAGAGATGGTGTGTTCCACTCCAAGGTGTTCTCCAGGTTGCCTTTCCTGAGCTTCGATCTTCCGGATCTCGTTTAGTAGTTCTTGGAAACTACACTGCATTAGGCCTACAAATTGGGTATGGGGTGTAGAGAGATGGTGTGTTCCACTCCAAGGTGTTCTCCAGGTTGCCTTTCCTGAGCTTCGATCTTCCGGCTCTCGTTTAGTTGTTGTTGGAAACTACGCTGCATTAGGCCTACAAATTGGGTATGGGGTGTAGAGAGATGGTGTGTTCCACTCCAAGGTGTTCTCCAGGTTGCCATTCCTGAGCTTCGATCTTCCGGCTCTCGTTTAGTAGTTCTTGGAAACTACACTGCATTAGGCCTACAAATTGGGTATGGGGTGTAGAGAGATGGTGTGTTCCACTCCAAGGTGTTCCCCAGGTTTCCTTGCCAATGCTTCGATCTTCATGCTCTCGTTTAGTAGTTGTTGGAAACTACGCTGCATTAGGCCTACAAATTGGGTATGGGGTGTAGAGAGATGGTGTGTTCCACTCCAAGGTGTTCTCCAGGTTGCCTTTCCTGAGCTTCGATCTTCCGGCTCTCGTTTAGTAGTTGTTGGAAACTATGCTGCATTAGGCCTACAAATTGGGTATGGGGTGTAGAGAGATGGTGTGTTCCACTCCAAGGTGTTCCCCAGGTTTCCTCGCCAATGCTTCGATCTTCATGCTCTCGTTTAGTAGTTGTTGGAAACTACGCTGCATTAGGCCTACAAATTGGGTATGGGGTGTAGAGAGATGGTGTGTTCCACTCCAAGGTGTTCCCCAGGTTTCCTCGCCAATGCTTCGATCTTCATGCTCTCGTTTAGTAGTTGTTGGAAACTACGCTGCATTAGGCCTACAAATTGGGTATGGGGTGTAGAGAGATGGTGTGTTCCACTCCAAGGTGTTCTCCAGGTTGCCTTTCCTGAGCTTCGATCTTCCGGCTCTCGTTTAGTAGTTCTTGGAAACTACACTGCATTAGGCCTACAAATTGGGTATGGGGTGTAGAGAGATGGTGTGTTCCACTCCAAGGTGTTCTCCAGGTTGCCTTTCCTGAGCTTCGATCTTCCGGCTCTCGTTTAGTAGTTGTTGGAAACTACGCTGCATTAGGCCTACAAATTGGGTATGGGGTGTAGAGAGATGGTGTGTTCCACTCCAAGGTGTTCTCCAGCTTGCCTTTCCTGAGCTTCGATCTTCCGGCTCTCGTTTAGTAGTTCTTGGAAACTACACTGCATTAGGCCTACAAATTGGGTATGGGGTGTAGAGAGATGGTGTGTTCCACTCCAAGGTGTTCCCCAGGTTTCCTCGCCAATGCTTCGATCTTCATGCTCTCGTTTAGTAGTTGTTGGAAACTACGCTGCATTAGGCCTACAAATTGGGTATGGGGTGTAGAGAGATGGTGTGTTCCACTCCAAGGTGTTCTCCAGTTTGCCTTTCCTGAGCTTCGATCTTCCGGCTCTCGTTTAGTAGTTGTTGGAAACTACGCTGCATTAGGCCTACAAATTGGGTATGGGGTGTAGAGAGATGGTGTGTTCCACTCCAAGGTGTTCCCCAGGTTTCCTCGCCAATGCTTCGATCTTCATGCTCTCGTTTAGTAGTTGTTGGAAACTACGCTGCATTAGGCCTACAAATTGGGTATGGGGTGTAGAGAGATGGTGTGTTCCACTCCAAGGTGTTCTCCAGGTTGCCTTTCCTGAGCTTCGATCTTCCGGCTCTCGTTTAGTAGTTCTTGGAAACTACACTGCATTAGGCCTACAAATTGGGTATGGGGTGTAGAGAGATGGTGTGTTCCACTCCAAGGTGTTCTCCAGGTTGCCTTTCCTGAGCTTCGATCTTCCGGCTCTCGTTTAGTAGTTGTTGGAAACTACGCTGCATTAGGCCTGCAAATTGGGTATGGGGTGTAGAGAGATGGTGTGTTCCACTCCAAGGTGTTCCCCAGGTTTCCTCGCCAATGCTTCAATCTTCATGCTCTCGTTTAGTAGTTGTTGGAAACTACGCTGCATTAGGCCTACAAATTGGGTATGGGGTGTAGAGAGATGGTGTGTAACACTACAAGGTGTTCTCCAGGTTGCCTTTCCTGAGCTTCGATCTTCCGGCTCTCGTTTAGTAGTTCTTGGAAACTACACTGCATTAGGCCTACAAATTGGGTATGGGGTGTAGAGAGATGGTGTGTTCCACTCCAAGGTGTTCTCCAGGTTGCCTTTCCTGAGCTTCGATCTTCCGGCTCTCGTTTAGTAGTTCTTGGAAACTACACTGCATTAGGCCTACAAATTGGGTATGGGGTGTAGAGAGATGGTGTTTTCCACTCCTAGGTGTTCTCCAGGTTGCCTTTCCTGAGCTTCGATCTTCCGGCACTCGTTTAGTAGTTGTTGGAAACTACGCTGCATTAGGCCTACAAATTGGGTATGGGGTGTAGAGAGATGGTGTGTTCCACTCCAAGGTGTTCCCCAGGTTTCCTCGTCAATGCTTCGATCTTCATGCTCTCGTTTAGTAGTTGTTGGAAACTACGCTGCATTAGGCCTACAAATTGGGTATGGGGTGTAGAGAGATGGTGTGTTCCACTCCAAGGTGTTCTCCAGGTTGCCTTTCCTGAGCTTCGATCTTCCGGCTCTCGTTTAGTAGTTGTTGGAAACTACGCTGCATTAGGCCTACAAATTGGGTATGGGGTGTAGAGAGATGGTGTTTTCCACTCCAAGGTGTTCTCCAGGTTGCCTTTCCTGAGCTTCGATCTTCCGGCTCTCGTTTAGTAGTTGTTGGAAACTACGCTGCATTAGGCCTACAAATTGGGTATGGGGTGTAGAGAGATGGTGTGTTCCACTCCAAGGTGTTCTCCAGGTTGCCTTTCCTGAGCTTCGATCTTCCGGCTCTCGTTTAGTAGTTGTTGGAAACTACACTGCATTAGGCCTACAAATTGGGTATGGGGTGTAGAGAGATGGTGTGTTCCACTCCAAGGTGTTCTCCAGGTTGCCTTTCCTGAGCTTCGATCTTCCGGCTCTCGTTTAGTAGTTCTTGGAAACTACACTGCATTAGGCCTACAAATTGGGTATGGGGTGTAGAGAGATGGTGTTTTCCACTCCAAGGTGTTCTCCAGGTTGCCTTTCCTGAGCTTCGATCTTCCGGCTCTCGTTTAGGAGCTGTTGGAAACTACGCTGCATTAGGCCTACAAATTGGGTATGGGGTGTAGAGAGATGGTGTGTTCCACTCCAAGGTGTTCCCCAGGTTTCCTCGCCAATGCTTCGATCTTCATGCTCTCGTTTAGTAGTTGTTGGAAACTACGCTGCATTAGGCCTACAAATTGGGTATGGGGTGTAGAGAGATGGTGTGTTCCACTCCAAGGTGTTCTCCAGGTTGCCTTTCCTGAACTTCTATCTTCAGGCTCTCATTAAATTGTGGTTAAACGGAACAACTGCATTTGGCGTACTAGTTGGTTTGGGGCCTACTATCGGTGTCTGCCACTCCTTGCTGTTCTCCTGGTTTCCTGTCCTGAAATTCCGTTTTCAGGCGCTCGTTAAGTAGTTGTTAATGTTAGACTGCATTTGGCCTACTAGTTGGGTTGGGGCCTACTATCGGTGTCTGCCACTCCTTGCTGTTCTCCTCCACTGAACAAAGCTGTGCCGCCTGTTTACTACGGTTGCCAATTTTGAACTGCATTTCGACTACTTACTGATTTGGGCCTACTCTCTGTGTCAGCCTCTCATTCCAGTTGTCCTCCACTGCAATGCCCCCTGGTTATTCCTGTGTTACCAATTTTGAACTGCATTTAGCCAACTTTATTCTTTGGGCCTATATCTATGTTTCCTCCTCATCCTGCCCATTGCCCAGCCAGTGATAGATGAGTCTGCTGGTACATTGACCCATAACGCAACATTCCCCGTGCACGCTACACAACAACATTGTGACCCTGCTGAAAGTCAGGTTGCTCTTCCCGCAATACCATACCACCTTACACGGGGACAAAGAGGAAGGTGCAGATGAAAGTGCAGTTTCCTTCATCAGGTGGGGGGAGGAATACTAGTTGGTGACGTCACTGGCACAGGGACTCTCATAGTACGCAAAAGTGTTGCTGCCGGTGGGAGGTGCCCCCGCCGTGCAAACACACCGCTGTACTTTGAGGGGCCCTGTGCCAGTGCCAATGCCAACGAGTGGGCCCCCCCTGCTTGCTCAGGTTCACAGCACTTGCAAAGTTGAAATACTTACCTCTCCCTGCTCCACTGCCGTGACGTGGTCCAGATTTCCTGGGCACACTAATTACTTGAACCAGCCCTACCCACCACAACTTTAGCCAAATGACCCCCAATTTCAAATGCCTTCCAATTATTATAAGGTAAATTACGCTTGACAAGCTTCATTAAGAAGAATGGATGGTTTTGACATTAAAATGGGCACTCTAGGTGTTTTCCTGGCCCCCACTCACCGCCGACTATGCTGCCCCATTGACTTGCATTGGGTTTCGTGTTTCGGTCGATCCCGACTTTACGTCATAATCGGCCGATTTCACTCGACCCGACTTTTGAGATAGTCGGGTTTCGCGAAACCCGGCTCGACTCTAAAAAGGTCAAGGTCGCTCAACTCTACTCTTTACTGATACACTCGTTCTCAAGTAACCTTACAATACCGATTCAATAATGTATCATTTAGGTTCAGAATCATTTTCTCTACTCTGACACTGTTCTGTTAGGAATGGTATACCTCCCACGCAGGCAGTATTTTTGCTATTATATCTCCTTAATATTTAGATTTATTTTATATGTAATTTTTTTTACATATGTTTCAATAAAGATTGTTTAATTTTTTCTGGCATATGCTCCCTTGCTCTTGTAGTATTATAGTAGTTGTTAATAGTAGTTGCAAAGAAAATGACATAGTGGAAATGATGCAAATGCTTGATAAACATTATGTGCAGAAGAAATGGCACTTAAAAATGCTTCTAAGTGCATGAAATTAAAAGCTGTTTTTGCAAAAAAAATGCTGCCGAAAAAAACTATGTTTCATAGAAGCCTAAAGCTGGGTTCCCACAAGCGAATCATATTCAATGTGAGAGCATTGAGTGCAATATGCTAATGACACTCGGCCGCTGCCCTGCTGCAGCAAGCGGGAGCCCAGTGTTAGTGCTCTGTGCTCCAATCCTCTCGCATGGCACAATTGCAGCACAGCCGCAGAGGAGATGCCGATATCCAAGTGTTGTGTGATGTTTCACACATACCCATAGACTTATATGGGTGCGTGCCATCTGAATTTGGCATGCAATCACACGATGCTGCCATTTTTTTCCTGTCTGATTGCAATCCAGGAAAAAAACACCACCAAGAACACAAGCATAGGATTACATTGGTTCAAATGCAATGCAATTTTTTAGATTGCATGCGCCCGATTTAATCGCACTTTGAAGCGAGCCTTAACAATGAAGTTTGGGCTATTTATTACAAAAGTAAATTTTGAAGTTAGAAATTCACTTTCAGAAAAATAGTGTCAGTTTTTGGAAATAGCAAACCCAGGAATATATAATTCGACTCTTCTAGGTAGTTTTATGCAGTCATTAGCGGTTGGTCTGGAACAGCAAATGCAGTCATTTTAAATTAGAGAATGTAGTGAACCATTGTGCTATGTATCATTAAGCAAAGTCTCGGAAAGTTCTCCGTAAGGTATGACCTTAGTATGATATGTTAACGGTAGCTTCAAATCAAAGCAGGCCACTTTTGCTTCGTCTGTGTCAGCAAATGTAATAGTTTTTTTCTCTCTCAGTTCATCACAGTGACCTCCAGTGATAATATATAAAACATGTAAATGGTAAAAATATATTGGAAAGAGGCTTTATATTGTCTGTCAAAATCTACTGCCTCATACCAGTCTTTATTTATTTCTATTGCAGGAGATTCATTTATACTTCCACAATATGCTAAACATTTTGCCAGCCACTTACTTGGTACAGATTTATCATCAGGGCAAAAGAAACTCCCGGCTAAGTTAACTTTTTAAAAATGTTATGTTTAGTACAATTGAGTTTAACTCATTAACGGGTTTATTTCTTTACTCAGACAACCCCTTCTGAATTCCTTTGTGTGCCACCAGTAAGATAACAACACTTATACCCACCTGTCGAACATCCACGAGACATGCAGCCACGGTGACTCGAACATAGTATTAGAGTGTGCCGGAGATACTCTATTAGCACGCGAACATGCTCGGATAATACCTCATCCAAACACGCTCACTCATCTCTATTTAGAACGTAAATCATCAAGATCCACAGCTGGCAGCTGTCATTGCAATTGCTAACCAATGCCATCCTATATGTGCATGACGGGAGACAAGCCTGGAGATGTTGAGGTTCATGGTAGCACATTTAGGGCATTCAGACTGTTCATATTAGCACAAGCAGCATGAAGCCTGGTGTTGTTGTGTTAAAAAATGCCTCCTGATTCACTTTGGAGAAATTACAACAACTGCTACCATTTTAACAGGATTGTCAGGCAGTAACTTCCTTGACACTTTACTGTAGCTATCAGACTGTCTTAGATTACTTATGTGCTTAGAAGGGTTATCTCATACTTTACAACTTATACTCAGTTTGACCATGTTGATTTAGGAAACTAAAAATATAAACAAACCCGACCAGTCTGGTAGCATTAGCATGTGATTGCGTGTCATGTGACTGCTGTAACCAATAAGTTGGAGCTGAAAGGCTGTACAGGTCTAGTTATACTTTCCTATGGATGTCAAGCCAGCAGACTGGTAGGCAACGTAGTAGCAAATGGTGAAGAACTGTGCTGGTCTGCGAGGTGACCATAGCATTTATTTTTCTTAAACTCACCTATCCCATTGAGTATAAATTATGAAACAGGATAAAACCCCTTTTAACTAATGTAGCATTGTGACTTTGTTATTGATAAATGAGAGACCTTTCTCCACATTATACATATGTTGGTATTTGCAACAAACCCACAACATGTGAACATGGCCCAAGGAAGAATCACCAACATAAAGGCTGCCGTATAGATGTAAATAAGTAAAATACTGATGACAACACTACATATCCACAGTCTTTAAGATTAATGTTTGGGAATATATTTTATTGTACAGTTTTCTACAAGAAGAGCGCACAATATTTGTTCTTCTATATGAGTATAATAATGTGTTTGGTTTGATATGAACTTTGGGAATCACAGCTGGGTCATATTACTGACCACATAAATTGATGTGATGTAGCTTGACAGGTTGTCTGACATCTACAAACCTATCATATTTGTATTGATTTATCTATTCACAGACAGAGATGCATTTCAGAAATACAGATATGAATTAAATATCACTAGGTTTATGCAAAGAGCATATTCAAAGCAAACTAAGAAAACAAAGATATGCTATTCATATCTACTGGAAACCAAAACCCTTCCACCCTAAAATGGACTGTTGGTAGTTAATAGTTATCCATTGCATAAAATAAATGCAATGTCAACAACAATGTATTCTGGAAATAACCAACCCTTGCACACTTCATGCACATAATTTACATTGATGTCAATTGAAATGCACCTTACTAGATTCATAATCGCCAAGTCATATAACTGTAGCACAAAACTGCTTAATAAATCACAATAATGAAGTTTAAAAACTAATATAAATGACAAAAATTAATAATTTATTAATAGATTAATGCAGGAGAACACAATCGAAGATTTAAGAAATCCCTTAGATTTACTGATAGAACACTAATTAATTGTGCAATCAGCAATAATAATTAGCTATATTCTATTATTACACATAAATATTATTGGGAACTATATACTGTAGCCTCAATTTTGCACAAAATTTGCACTCTTGGACTATCTTATGTGTATTGTCATACTGCTGTAACTCATTTTGATGTGTTCAATAAAAAAGGCTTTTATGAGTAAAACTACCTTTCATGTCAAGAGGTAAAGCAATAAATTGCCATTTATCTATCACAAAATAGGTACAAGCTATTACAGCTCTCCAGAAGCTAAATAAAGCCAGGTTTCTGGGGCCATATCTCAAGACATATGACAATATCAATATCAGCTTTCATCTTCTTCTGTCATGTTCGAAGATAACACAGGCAGACTTTAGAAAGTTGTACAGTTAGAACGATAGGTTAGCCATACAATATAACAACTGGAGATTGAGTATTTATATTATTACTAGATGGTGGCCCGATTCTAACGCATCGGGTATTCTAGAATATGTATGTATATAGCAGCCACATAGTATATAGCACAGGCCACAACATATTCTTGAATACCCGATGCGTTATACAGGCCACGAAGTATATAACAGTGGCCACGCAGTATATAACACAGCCCAAACAGTATATAATACAGCCCATGCAGTATATAACATTGCCCACATATTATATAACACTGTCCATGCAGTATATAGCAACCATACAGTATATAACGCAGCAAACACAGTATATAACACTGCCCACATAGTATATAACACTGCCCATATAGTATATAGCAGCCATGTAGTATGTAACGCAGCCCACACAGTATATAACACTGCCCACGTAATATATAGCAGCCATGTAGTATATAACGCAGCCCACGCAGTATATAACATTGCCCACATAGTATATAACACTGCCCACGTAGTACATACAGTCATGGCCAAAAGTATTGACACCCCTGCAATTCTGTCAGATAATACTTAGTTTCTTCCTGAAAATGATTGCAATCACAAATTCTTTGGTATTATTATCTTCATTTAATTTGTCTTAAATGAAAAAACACAAAATAAAATGAAGCAAAAAGCAAAACATTGATCATTTCACACAAAATTCCAAAAATGGGCCAGATTAAAGTATTGGCACCCTCGGCCTAATACTTGGTTGCACAACCTTTAGCCAACATAACTATGACCAACCGCTTCTGGTAACCATCAATGAGTTTCTTACAATGCTCTGCTGGAATTTTAGACCATTCTTCTTTGGCAAACTGCTCCAGGTCCCTGATATTTGAAGGGTGCCTTCTCCAAACTGCCATTTTTAGATCTCTCCACAGGTGTTCTATGGGATTCAGGTCTGGACTCATTGCTGGCCACCTTAGAAGTCTCCAGTGCTTTCTCTCAAACCATTTTCTAGTGCTTTTTGAAGTGTGTGTTTGGGTCATTGTCCTGCTGGAAGACCCATGACTAGGGTTGAGCGAAACGGGTCGTTCATTTTCAAAAGTCGCCGACTTTTGGCAAAGTCGGGTTTCATGAAACCCGATCCGACCCCTGTGCGGGGTCGGCCATGCGGTACGCGACTTTCGCACCAAAGTCGCGTTTCAATGACGCGAAAAGCGCCATTTCTCAGCCAATGAAGGTAAACGCAGAGTGTGGGCAGCGTGATGACATAGGTCCTGGTCCCCACCATCTTAGAGAAGGGCATTGCAGTGATTGGCTTGCTGTCTGCGGCGTCACAGGGGCTATAAAGGGGCGTTCCCGCCGACCGCCATGTTACTGCTGCTGATCTGAGCTTAGGGAGAGGTTGCTGCCGCTTCGTCAGAAGCAGGGATAGCGTTAGGCAGGGCTGTAGCTGTGCTGTAGCGATTTCCACTGTCCAACACCACCTTCGGTGTGCAGGGACAGTGGAAGCTACATTTTTTTTTTTTCCTCAGCGCTGTAGCTCATTGGGCTGCCCTAGAAGGCTCCCTGATAGCTGCATTGCTGTGTGTACGCCGCTGTGCAAACCAACTGCTTTTTTCAAAGCACAAATCCTCTTGTTCCTTCCTTTCTGCACAGCTATCTTGTTTGTTTGTCCACACTTTTTATTTAATTTGTGCATCAGTCCACTCCTTATTGCTGCCTGCCATACCTGGCTGAGATTACTGCAGGGAGATAGTAATTGAAGGACAGTTCCTTTTTATTTTTTTTTGTGGGAGATTAAGATTGGCATTTCTGCTAGAGTGCCATCCCTGTCTGTGCCATCTCTCACTCAGTGGGCCATAGAAAGCCTATTTATTTTTTTGCTTGATTTGGGTTCTAAAATCTACCTGAAAAAATCACTACATCAATCAGTGGGACAAAAATATTGGCCTCAGGGCTTGTGTGCCACTCCTGACTCCTGTGTGCATCATCACTCACTCAGTGGGCCATAGAAAGCCTATTTTTTTTTTGCTTTATTTGGGTTCTAAATTCTACCTGAAAAAATCAATAAATCAATCAGTGGGAGATTAATATTGGCCTTTGGGCTTGTGTGCCAGTCCTAAGCGTGCCATCTCTCTCTCTCAGATAGTGGGCCATAGAAAGCCTATTTATTTTTTATATTGGGTTTATAAATTTCCCCTGAGAAAAAAAAAAAAAAGTGGGAGAATAATATTGGCCTCTGGGCTTGTGTGCCAGTCCTGAGCGTGCCATCTCTCTCACAAATAGTGGGCCATAGAAAGCCTATTTATTTTTTATTTTTTGGTTTTATAAATTCTCCCTGAAAAAAAAGGGAGATTAATATTGGCCTTTGGGCTTGTGTGCCAGTCCTAAGCGTGCCATCTCTCTCTCTCAGATAGTGGGCCATAGAAAGCCTATTTATTATTTATTTTATTGGGTTTATAAATTTTCCCTGAAAAAAAAAAAAAAAGTGGGAGATTAATATTGGCCTCTGGGCTTGTGTGCCAGTTCTGAGCGTGCCATCTCTCTCACAAATAGTGGGCCATAGAAAGCCTATTTATTTTTTTGGTTGATTTGGGTTCTAAATTCTACCTGAAAAAATCAATAAATCAATCAGTGGGAGATAAATATTGGCCTCTGGGCTTGTGTGCCACTCCTGACTCCTGTGTGCGTCATCTCTCACTCAGTGGGCCATAGAAAGCCTATTTTTTGTTTTATTTGTTTTCTAAATTCTCCCTGAAAAAATCATTTTATTTTATTTGGTTTCTAAATTGTTCCTGAAAAAATCAATTTTTTTTATTATTTTTTTTTTCTAAAGTCTCCCTGAAAAAAAAAAAAAATCAGTGGGAGATTAATATTGCCCTTTCTGCTTGTGTGCCAGTCTTGACTTCTGGGTGTGCCATCTCTCTCTCTCTCTCCAGTTGTGGGCCATAGAAAGCCTATTATTTTTTTAGCTTGATTTGGGTTCCAAAATCTACCTGAAAAAATCACTACATCAATCATTGGGAGAACAATATTGGCCTCTGGGCTTGTGTGCCACTCCTGACTCCTGTGTGCGTCATCTCTCACTCAGTGGGCCATAGAAAGCCTATTTTTTGTTTTATTTGTTTTCTAAATTCTCCCTGAAAAAATCATTTTATTTTATTTGGTTTCTAAATTCTTCCTGAAAAAATCATTTTTTTTTATTATTTTTTTTTCTAAAGTCTCCCTGAAAAAAATAAATAAAAATAAAATCAGTGGGAGATTAATATTGCCCTTTCTGCTTGTGTGCCAGTCTTGACTCCTGGGTGTGTCATCTCTCTCTCTCTCTCTCTCCAATTGTGGGCCATAGAAAGCCTGTTATTTTTTTAGCTTGATTTGGGTTCCAAAATCTACCTGAAAAAATCACTACATCAATCATTGGGAGATAAATATTGGCCTCTGGTCTTGTGTGCCACTCCTGACTCCTGTGTGCGTCATCTCTCACTCAGTGGGCCATAGAAAGCCTATTTTTTGTTTTATTTGTTTTCTAAATTCTCCCTGAAAAAATCATGTTATTTTATTTGGTTTCTAAATTCTTCCTGAAAAAATCATTTTTTTTAATTTTGTTTCTAAAGTCTCCCTGAAAAAAATAAAAAAAATAAAAAAAAACAGTGGGAGATTAATATTTACATTTGTGCTTCAGTGACAGTCCTGCGTGTGTGGCATCTATCTCATTTGGTGCCACCAAAAACAGAGTGTGTAACATTGTGCCTGATTTTCGTTGTGGTCTCACCCACCTGTAAAGGGGTAGCTAAATCATACTGAAGTTATAGCTCACCGTGTAAGTTGTGTGACAGCAACAAATACCGTTAGTTTGGTTACGTTTTTAAAACAATGAGGAAGTCTGGTGGAAGAGGTCGTGGCTGGGGGCGTTCATTGTCAGCTGGTAATGAGGGTAGTGGTAGTGGTGGAGCATCAGGTGGTCGTAGGAAAAAAATATTGCACCTAAGTCTGGAGCTGTGGAGCCAGGTTCGTCGTCTGGCTACACAAGGCCTCGAACGCTCCCTTTTCTGGGAGTAGGAAAACCGCTTTTAAAGCCGGAGCAGCAAGAGCAAGTTTTGGCTTATCTTGCTGACTCAGCCTCTAGCTCTTTTGCCTCCTCTCGTGAAACTGGTAAATGTCAAAGCAGCGCGTCGTTAGTGGATGTTCACGGTCAGGGACAGTCGCTTCCTTGTCCTCTTCAGCAAAAACAACAACAGAGAAGAATGCAGCAGGCGACACAACGGGTTACTCCATGGAGCTCTTTACACATACCGTCCCTGGCTTAGAAAGTGAAGCAGTTAACAGTCCATGCCCATTACAAGTTGAATCTGACATGGAGTGCACTGATGCACAGCCACAGCCAGACTACTATGCTGGTCCTTTGACTCAGACCACAACATTGCCCTCGCAGGGTAATGATCAAGAATCAGACCCTGATGAGACTATGTTGCCCCATCACGAACGCTATACCACCGACCGACATGGTGACACAGACGAAGTTGCACACGAGCTACAAGAAGAGGTAATAGATGACCCAGTTCTTGACCCCGATTGGCAGCCATTGGGGGAACAGGGTGCAGGCGGCAGCATTTCTGAAGCGGAGGAGGAGGGGCCGCAGCAGGCATCAACATCGCAACAGGTTCCATCTGCCGGGCCCGTATCTTGCCCAAAACGAGTGGCAAAGCCAAAACCTGTTGGAGGACAGCGTGGCCATCTGGTTAAAGCTCAGTCTGCAATGCCTGAAAAGGTATCCGATGCTAGAAAGAGTGCAGTCTGGCATTTTTTTAAACAACATCCAATTGATCAGCGCAAAGTCATCTGTCAAAAATGTTCAACTACCTTAAGCAGAGGGCAGAATCTGAAAAGTCTCAATACAAGTTGCATGCATAGACATTTAACCACCATACATTTGCAAGCTTGGACTAACTACCAAACGTCCCTTAACCCCTTTCTGCCATTAGACGTACTATTGCGTCCATGTGGGGTGGGCTTTACTTCCCAAGGACGCAATAGTATGTCATATGCGATCGGCAGCGCTCACGGGGGGAGCGCCGCCGATCGCGGCCGGGTGTCAGCTGCCTATTGCAGCTGACATCCGGCACTATGTGCCAGGAGCGGTCAAAGACCGCCCCCGGCACATTAACCCCCGGCACACCGTGATCAAAGATGATCACGATGTGCCGGCGGTGCAGGGAAGCACCGCGCAGGGAGGGGGCTCCCTGCGGGCTTCCCTGAGCCCCCCGCAGCAACACGATGTGATCGCGTTGCTGCGAGGGTCTTACCTCCCTCCCTCCCTGCTCGAGCCCCGGATCCAAGATGGCCGCGGATCCGGGTCCTGCAGGGAGGGAGGTGGCTTCACAGAGCCTGCTCAGAGCAGGCACTGTGAAGCAGCCTGCACTCCTATCAGATCGGTGATCTGACAGAGTGCTATGCAAACTGTCAGATCACCGATCTGTGATGTCCCCCCCGGGACAAAGTAAAAAAGTAAAAAAAAATTTTTTTCAAATGTGTAAAAAAAAATTAAAAAAAATATTCCAAAATAATGAAAAAAAAAATTATATTATTCCCATAAATACATTTCTTTATCTAAATAAAAAAAAAAAAACAATAAAAGTACACATATTTAGTATCGCCGCGTCCGTAACGGCCCGACCTATAAAACTGGCCCACTAGTTAACCCCTTCAGTAAACACCGTAAGAAAAAAAAAAAAAAACGAGGCAAAAAACAACGCTTTATTATCATACCGCCGAACAAAAAGTGGAATAACGATCAAAGAGATGGATATAAATAACCATGGTACCGCTGAAAGCGTCATCTTGTCCCGCAAAAAACGAGCTGCCATACAGCATCATTAGCAAAAACATAAAAAAGTTATAGTCCTGAGAATAAAGCGATGCAAAAATAATTATTTTTTCCGTAAAATAGTTTTTATCGTATAAAAGCGCCAAAACATAAAAAAATGATATAAATGAGGTGTCGCTGTAATCGTACTGACCCGAAGAATAAAACTGCTTTATCAATTTTACCAAACGCGGAACGGTATAAACGCCTCCCCCAAAAGAAATTCATGAATAGCTGTTTTTTGGTCATTCTTCCTCACAAAAATCGGAATAAAAAGCGATCAAAAAATGTCACGTGCCTGAAAATGTTACCAATAAAATCGTCAACTCGTCCCGCAAAAAACAAGACCTCACATGACTCTGTGGACCAAAATATGGAAAAATTATAGCTCTCAAAATGTGGTAACGCAAAAAATATTTTTTGCAATAAAAAGCGTCTTTCAGTGTGTGACGGCTGCCAATCATAAAAATCCGCTAAAAAACCCGCTATAAAAGTAAATCAAACCCCCCTTCATCACCCCCTTAGTTAGGGAAAAATTAAAAAAATTTATTTATATCCATTTTCCCGTTAGGGCTAGGGTTAGGGCTAGGGCTAGGGCTAGGGTTAGGGTTGGGGCTAGGGCTAGGGCTAGGGTTAGGGCTAGGGTTAGGGTTAGGGCTAGGGTTAGGGTTAGGGTTGGGGCTACAGTTAGGGTTGGGGCTACAGTTAGGGTTGGGGCTAAAGTTAGGGTTAGGGTTTAGATTACATTTACAGTTGGGAATAGGGTTGGGATTAGGGGTGTGTCAGGGTTAGGGGTGTGGTTAGGGTTACCGTTGGAATTAGGGTTAGGGGTGTGTTTGGATTAGGGCTTCAGTTATAATTGGAGGGTTTCCACTGTTTAGGCACATCAGGGGCTCTCCAAACACGACATGGCGTCCGATCTCAATTCCAGCCAATTCTGCGTTGAAAAAGTAAAACAGTGCTCCTTCCCTTCCGTGCTCTCCCGTGTGCCCAAACAGGGGTTTGCCCCAACATATGGGGTATCAGCGTACTCAGGACAAATTGGACAACAACTTTTGGGGTCCAATTTCTCCTGTTACCCTTGGGAAAAAACAAACTAGGGGCTAAAAAATAATTTTTGTGGGAAAAAAAAATTTTTTTTTATTTTCACGGCTCTGCGTTATAAACTGTAGTGAAACACTTGGGGGTTCAAAGTTCTCCGAACACATCTAGATGAGTTCCCTGGGGGGTCTAGTTTCCAATGTGGGGTCACTTGTGGGGGGTTTCTACTGTTTAGGTACATTAGGGGCTCTGCAAACGCAATGTGACGCCTGCAGACTATTCCATCTAAGTCTGCATTCCAAATGGCACTCCTTCCCTTCCGAGCCCTCCCATGCACCCAAACGGTGGTTCCCTCCACATATGGGGTATCAGCGTACTCAGGACAAATTGGACAACAACTTTTGGGGTCGAATTTCTCCTCTTACCCTCGGGAAAATACAAAACTGGTGGCTAAAAAATAATTTTTGTGGGAAAAAATTTTTGTTTTATTTTTACGGCTCTGCATTATAAACTTCTGTGAAGCCCTTGGTGGGTCAAAGCGCTCACCACACATGTAGATAAGTTCCTTAGGGGGTCTACTTTCCAAAATGGTGTCACTTGTGGGGGGTTTCTACTGTTTAGGTACATTAGGGGCTCTGCAAACGCAATGTGACACCTGCAGACCATTCCATCTAAGTCTGCATTCCAAATGGAGCTCCTTCCCTTCCGAGCCCTCCCATGCGCCCAAACAGTGGTTCCCCCCCACTTATGGGGTATCAGCGCACTCACGACAAATTGGACAACAAATTTTGGGGTCCAATTTCTCCTGTTACCCTCGGGAAAATACAAAACTGGGGGCTAAAAAATAATTTTTGTGGGAAAAAATGTTTGTTTTATTTTTACGGCTCTGCATTATAAACTTCTGTGAAGCCCTTGGTGGGTCAAAGCGCTCACCACACATCTAGATAAGTTCCTTAGGGGGTCTACTTTCCAAAATGGTGTCACTTGTGGGGGGTTTCAATGTTTAGGCACATCAGTGGCTCTCCAAACGCAACATGGCGTCCCATCTCAATTCCTGTCAATTTTGCATTGAAAAGTCAAACGGCGCTCCTTCCCTTCCGAGCTCTCCCATGCGCCCAAACAGTGGTTTACCCCCACATATGGGGTATCAGCGTACTCAGGACAAATTGTACAACAACTTTTGGGGTCCAATTTCTTCTCTTACCCTTGGGAAAATAAAAAATTGGGGGCGAAAAGATAATTTTTGTGAAAAAATATGATTTTTTATTTTTACGGTTCTGCATTATAAAGTTCTGTGAAGCACTTGGTGGGTCAAAGTGCTCACCACACCTCTAGATAAGTTCCTTAGGGGGTCTACTTTCCAAAATGTTGTCACTTGTGGGGGGTTTCAATGTTTAGGCACATCAGGGGCTCTCCAAACGCAACATGGTGTCCCATCTCGATTCCAGTCAATTTTGCATTGAAAAGTCAAATGGCGCTCCTTCGCTTCCGAGCTCTGTCATGCGCCCAAACAGTGGTTTACCCCCACATATGGGGTATCGGTGTACTCAGGACAAATTGTACAACAACTTTTGCGGTCCATTTTCTCCTGTTACCCTTGGTAAAATAAAACAAATTGGAGCTGAATTAAATTTTTTGTGAAAAAAAGTTAAATGTTCATTTTTATTTAAACATTCCAGAAATTCCTGTGAAGCACCAGAAGGGTTAATAAACTTCTTGAATATGGTTTTGAGCACCATGAGGGGTGCAGTTTTTAAAATGGTGTCACACTTGGGTATTTTCTATCATATAGACCCCTCAAAATGACTTCAAATGAGATGTGGTCCCTAAAAAAAAATGGTGTTGTAAAAATGAGAAATTGCTGGTCAACTTTTAACCCTTATAACTCCCTAACAAAAAAAAATTTTGGTTCCAAAATTGTGCTGATGTAAAGTAAACATGTGGGAAATGTTACATATTAAGTATTTTGTGGGACATATATCTGTGATTTAATTGCATAAAAATTCAAAGTTGGAGAATTCCGAAATTTTCATAATTTTCGCCAAATTTCCGTTTTTTTCACAAATAAACGCAAGTACTATCAAAGAATTTTTACCATTGTCATGAAGTACAATATGTCACGAGAAAACAATGTCAGAATCACTGGAATCCATTGAAGCGTTCCAGAGTTATAACCTCATAAAGGGACAGTGGTCAGAATTGTAAAAATTGGCCCGGTCATTAACGTGCAAACCACCCTTGGAGGTAAAGGGGTTAAGGTTGTAGCACCCTCGGCCAATGAAGCTAGTCATCAACGCAACATCCTTCCGGCAGTGTAGGGCCACCATTTTCCGCACCACCTGCACTATCTGTGCAGGTTTCTTTGCCAGGCCAAAGCAGTCAGGGTCAGGGAATCACCAGTTTCGTAGTAGGAAACACTGCATCTAGGGCACCGGCGGCAACAATACCATCTCCCACCGTCTCTCAGTCTGCCATGTCCACCGGCACCCCCGCTAGTTCCACGATTTCCAGCTCTCCAGTCCAGCTCACCCTACATGAGACTATGGTTAGAAAAAGGAAGTACTTAGCCTCGCATCCGCGTACACAGGGTTTGAACGCCCACATAGATAGACTAATCTCGTTAGAGATGATGCCCTACCGGTTAGTTGAAAGCGAAGCTTTCAAAGCCCTGATGGACTATGCTGTACCACGCTACGAGCTACCCAGTCGACACTTTTTTTCCAGAAAAGCCATCCCAGCCCTCCACCAGCATGTTAAAGAGCGCATCGTCCATGCACTCAGGCAATCTGTGAGCACAAAGGTGCACCTGACAACAGATGCATGGACCAGTAGGCACGGCCAGGGACGTTACGTGTCCATCACGGCACACTGGGTGAATGTTGTGGATGCAGGGTCCACAGGGGACAGCAAGTTTGGGACAGTTCTGCCTAGCCCACGGTCTAGGAAACAGTTGGCTGTAGCCGTTCGCACCCCCTCCTCCTCGTCCTCCTGCAGAAGCGAGAGCTCGTCCACAGACCGCAGTCGCACATCTACTCCATCCGCAGCTGCCACTGTTGCACACCAGGTCTCCCATTATGGGGCAGCTACTGGCAAACGTCAGCAGGCTGTATTGGCTATGAAGTGTTTGGGCGACAACAGACACACCGCGGAAGTTCTGTCCGAGTTCTTGCAGAAAGAAACGCAGTCGTGGCTGGGCACTGTAGATCTTGAGGCAGGCAAGGTAGTGAGTGATAACGGAAGGAATTTCATGGCTGCCATCTCCCTTTCCCAACTGAAACACATTCCTTGCCTGGCTCACACCTTAAACCTGGTGGTGCAGTGCTTCCTGAAAAGTTATCCGGGGTTATCCGACCTGCTCCTCAAAGTGCGTGGACTTTGCTCACATATCTGCCGTTCGCCCGTACACTCCAGCCGTATGCAGATCTATCAGCGTTCTTTGAACCTTCCCCAGCATCGCCTAATCATAGACGTTGCAACAAGGTGGAACTCAACACTGCACATGCTTCAGAGACTGTGCGAACAGAGGCGGGCTGTTATGTTTTTGTGGGAGGATACACATACACGGGCAGGCAGTAGGATGGCAGACATGGAGTTGTCAGGTGTGCAGTGGTCGAAGATTCAAGACATGTGTCAAGTCCTTCAGTGTTTTGAGGAATGCACACGGCTGGTTAGTGCAGGCAATGCCATAATAAGCATGAGCATCCCCCTAATGCGTCTGCTGATGCAAAGTTTGACGCACATAAAGGATCAGGCGTCTGCAGCTGAGGAAGAGGAAAGCCTTGATGACAGTCAGCCATTGTCTGGCCAGGGCAGTGTACAGGACGAGTTAGCGGGCGAAGAGGAGGAGGAGGACGAGGAGGATGATGGGGATGATTATATTTTTAATGAGGAAGCTTTTCCGGGGCCACTGGAAATTGTTGGCGCGGCAAGGCCGGGTTCTGGTTTTTTGAGGGACACAAGTGACGTGGATTTGCCTGAAACTGCCCCTCAACCAAGCACAACCGCAGATTTGAGAACTGGAACTTTGGCCCACATGGCGGATTATGCCTTACGTATCCTCAAAAGGGACACACGCATTACTAAAATGATGAACGATGACGATTACTGGTTGGCCTGCCTCCTTGATCCTCGCTATAAAGGCAAATTGCAAAATATAATGCCACATGAGAACTTGGAACTAATATTAGCAACCAAACAATCAACTCTTGTTGACCGTTTGCTTCTGGCATTCCCTGCACACAGCGCCCGTGATCGTTCTCACACGAGCTGCAGGGGCCAGCAGACCAGAGGTGTTAGAGGGGCAGAAATCAGAAGTGGCGTTGGCCAGAGGGGTTTTCTGACCAGGTTGTGGAGTGATTTTGCTATGACCGCAGACAGGACAGGTACTGCAGCATCAATTCAAAGTGACAGGAGACAACATTTGTCCAGTATGGTTACAAACTATTTTTCATCCCTTATCGACGTTCTCCCTCAACAGTCATTCCCATTTGATTACTGGGCATCCAAATCAGACACCTGGCCAGAATTGGCAGAATATGCATTGCAGGAGCTTGCTTGCCCGGCAGCTAGTGTCCTATCAGAAAGAGTATTCAGTGCTGAAGGTTCAATACTAACAGAAAAAAGGACTCGTCTGGCTACCCAAAATGTAGGAGATCTAACCTTCATTAAAATGAACCACAACTGGATTTTGAAATCTTTTGCCCCACCTTGCCCGGCTGACACCTAGCTTTCCTATGAAAAGGTCTTGCCTGTGGACTATTCTGAATGACTTTTCCAATCTCGTAATTTTCTGCACCTGATTGTCCAGCATACGACATGTTTACACCTCACTAAATGGCCAAACTCCCCACACGGGGCCGTGGTATCGCCACTTGGCGCCAGCACCCGTGAGAGTGCTGTTTGTCTGAAGAGGTGGGTGTGCCCGCTTTTGGTCGACGGCACTGCCACTGGGTCCCTCATAGTACAATAAAGTGTCTCTGGCGGTGGTGGTGCGCACCCAACGTCAGACACACAGTTGTAATATGAGGGGCCCTGGGCCTGTACCGCCGGCCACAAGACAGTTCCCCCTTCCCCAAGCTCAAACAGTGCTCTACCACTTGCAAAATTATCTCTCACAGCTCCACCAATGTTTAGTCTATGCGCTGACATCCTTCAATGCCTGGCACTGATAATACCATTGTATTAACATTTTTGTTATGTTAGGCCTTCGAAGCCTGTCTGCGGTCCCTCCTTCCACTAGGCCTCCACTGACCATTGTGCTGCTGCCCGTGTACCCCTGGAACCAATTTTAAATTGACAACAGCCCTATTTTTTTATGTTAGGCCTTCGAAGCCTGTCTGCGGTCCCTCCTTCCACTAGGCCTCCACTGACCACACCATTGCTGCCCGTGTACCCACGGAACCAATTTTAAATTGCCAACAGCCCTATTTTTTTATGTTAGGCCTTCGAAGCCTGTCTGCGGTCCCTCCTTCCACTAGGCCTCCACTGACCACACCACTGCTGCCTGTGTTCCCCTGGAACCAATTTAAAATTGCCTACAGCCATGTGTTATTATGTTAGGCCTTCGATGCCTGTTTGCGGTCACTCCTTCCACTAGGCCTCCACTGACCACACCACTGCTGCCCATGTACCCACGGAACCAATTTTAAATTGCCTACAGCCATGTGTTATTATGTTAGGCCTTCGATGCCTGTTTGCGGTCACTCCTTCCACTAGGCCTCCACTGACCACACCACTGCTGCCCGTGTACCCCTGGAACCAATTTAAAATTGCCTACAGCCAGCCCAATTTTTTTATTTTAGGCCTTCGATGCCTGTCTGCGGTCCGTTCTTTCTATTACTACTACACTGACCAGGCCACTGCTGCCCGTGTTCCCCTGGAACCAATTTAAAATTGCCAACAGCCATGTGTTATTATGTTAGGCCTTCGATGCCTGTCTGCGGTCACTCCTTCCACTAGGCCTCCACTGACCACACCACTGCTGCCCGTGTACCCCTGGAACCAATTTTACAGTGTCTACAGCCTAATTTTGTTATGTTAGGCCTACTACGCCTGTCTGCGGTCCCTCCTTCCAATACTCGTCCACTGACCACACCACTGCTGCCCGTGGACCCCTGGAACCTATTTTTAATTGCATAGAGCATCCTTTTTTTAATAGTAGGCGTACAAAGTCTGTCTGCGGTCCACTATTGAAATTGTCCTCCACTGCCCAGAGCACTGCTGCTTGTGTACCCCTGTAACTTTTTTAAGCTGCAGTGAGCCACATTTTTGGTTTAAGTCCTACTACCTGTGTCTGTCTGCGCCACTCAATTCAGCTGTGTTCCTTTGAAAAAAGCTGAGCGTCAATAGTCTTGTTTTCAGCCTCTAGGAATTTTAAAACTGCATTGGTGGTACAACTTTGGTAGGGCCTACTAACGGTGTCTGCCTCACCAAGGTGTGCCCCAGGTTTCCTTGCCATTGCTTCGATCTTAATGCTCTCGTTTAGTAGTTGTTGGAAACTACACTGCATTAGGCCTACAAATTGGGTATGGGGTGTAGAGAGATGGTGTGTTCCACTCCAAGGTGTTCCCCAGGTTTCCTCTCCATTGCTTCGATCTTCATGCTCTCGTTTAGTAGTTGTTGGAAACTACGCTGCATTAGGCCTACAAATTGGGTATGGGGTGTAGAGAGATGGTGTGTTCCACTCCAAGGTGTTCTCCAGGTTGCCTTTCCTGAGCTTCGATCTTCCGGCTCTCGTTTAGTAGTTGTTGGAAACTACACTGCATTAGGCCTACAAATTGGGTATGGGGTGTAGAGAGATGGTGTGTTCCACTCCAAGGTGTTCTCCAGGTTGCCTTTCCTGAGCTTCGATCTTCCGGCTCTCGTTTAGTAGTTGTTGGAAACTACGCTGCATTAGGCCTACAAATTGGGTATGGGGTGTAGAGAGAGGGTGTGTTCCACTCCAAGGTGTTCTCCAGGTTGCCTTTCCTGAGCTTCGATCTTCCGGCTCTCGTTTAGTAGTTGTTGGAAACTACGCTGCATTAGGCCTACAAATTGGGTATGGGGTGTAGAGAGATGGTGTGTTCCACTCCAAGGTGTTTCCCAGGTTTCCTCGCCAATGCTTCGATCTTCATGCTCTCGTTTAGTAGTTGTTGGAAACTACACTGCATTAGGCCTACAAATTGGGTATGGGGTGGAGAGATAGTGTGTTCCACTCCAAGGTGTTCCCTAGGTTTCGTCCACATTGCTTCGGTCTTCCGACTCTCGTTTAGTAGTTGTAGAAAACTACACTGCATTAGGCCTACAAATTGGGTATGGGGTGTAGAGAGATGGTGTGTTCCACTCCAAGGTGTTCCCCAGGTTTCCTCTCCATTGCTTCGATCTTCATGCTCTCGTTTAGTAGTTGTTGGAAACTACGCTGCATTAGGCCTACAAATTGGGTATGGGGTGTAGAGAGATGGTGTGTTCCGCTCCAAGGTGTTCTCCAGGTTGCCTTTCCTGAGCTTCAATCTTCCGGCTCTCGTTTAGTAGTTCTTGGAAACTACACTGCATTAGGCCTACAAATTGGGTATGGGGTGTAGAGAGATGGTGTGTTCCACTCCAAGGTGATCTCCAGGTTGCCTTTCCTGAGCTTTGATCTTCCGGCTCTCGTTTAGTAGTTGTTGGAAACTACACTGCATTAGGCCTACAAATTGGGTATGGGGTGTAGAGAGATGGTGTGTTCCACTCCAAGGTGTTCTCCAGGTTGCCTTTCCTGAGCTTCGATCTTCCAGCTCTCGTTTAGTAGTTCTTGGAAACTACACTGCATTAGGCCTACAAATTGGGTATGGGGTGTAGAGAGATGGTGTGTTCCACTCCAAGGTGTTCTCCAGGTTGCCTTTCCTGAGCTTCGATCTTCCGGCTCTCGTTTAGTAGTTGTTGGAAACTACGCTGCATTAGGCCTACAAATTGGGTATGGGGTGTAGAGAGATGGTGTGTTACACTCCAAGGTGTTCTCCAGGTTGCCTTTCCTGAGCTTCGATCTTCCGGCTCTCGTTTAGTAGTTGTTGGAAACTACACTGCATTAGGCCTACAAATTGGGTATGGGGTGTAGAGAGATGGTGTGTTCCACTCCAAGGTGTTCTCCAGGTTGCCTTTCCTGAGCTTCGATCTTCCGGCTCTCGTTTAGTAGTTCTTGGAAACTACACTGCATTAGGCCTACAAATTGGGTATGGGGTGTAGAGAGATGGTGTGTTCCACTCCAAGGTGTTCTCCAGGTTGCCTTTCCTGAGCTTCGATCTTCCGGCTCTTGTTTAGTAGTTGTTGGAAACTACACTGCATTAGGCCTACAAATTGGGTATGGGGTGTAGAGAGATGGTGTGTTCCACTCCAAGGTGTTCTCTAGGTTGCCTTTCCTGAGCTTCGATCTTCCGGCTCTCGTTTAGTAGTTCTTGGAAACTACACTGCATTAGGCCTACAAATTGGGTATGGGGTGTAGAGAGATGGTGTGTTCCACTCCAAGGTGTTCTCCAGGTTGCCTTTCCTGAGCTTCGATCTTCCGGCTCTCGTTTAGTAGTTGTTGGAAACTACACTGCATTAGGCTTACAAATTGGGTATGGGGTGTAGAGAGATGGTTTGTTCCACTCCAAGGTGTTCTCCAGGTTGCCTTTCCTGAGCTTCGATCTTCCGGCTCTCGTTTAGTAGTTCTTGGAAACTACACTGCATTAGGCCTACAAATTGGGTATGGGGTGTAGAGAGATGGTGTGTTACACTCCAAGGTGTTCTCCAGGTTGCCTTTCCTGAGCTTCGATCTTCCGGCTCTCGTTTAGTAGTTCTTGGAAACTACACTGCATTAGGCCTATAAATTGGGTATGGAGTGTAGAGAGATGGTGTGTTCCACTCCAAGGTGTTCTCCAGGTTGCCTTTCCTGAGCTTCGATCTTCCGGCTCTCGTTTAGTAGTTGTTGGAAACTACGCTGCATTAGGCCTACAAATTGGGTATGGGGTGTAGAGAGATGGTGTGTTCCACTCCAAGGTGTTCCCCAGGTTTCCTCGCCAATGCTTCGATCTTCATGCTCTCGTTTAGTAGTTGTTGGAAACTACACTGCATTAGTACTACAAATTGGGTATGGGGTGTAGAGAGATGGTGTGTTCCATTTCAAGGTGTTCTCCAGGTTGCCTTTCCTGAGCTTCGATCTTCCGGCTCTCGTTTAGTAGTTGTTGGAAACTACACTGCATTAGGCCTACAAATTGGGTATGGGGTGTAGAGAGATGGTGTGTTACACTCCAAGGTGTTCTCCAGGTTGCCTTTCCTGAACTTCTATCTTCAGGCTCTCATTAAATTGTGGTTAAATGGAAAAACTGCATTTGGCGTACTAGTTGGTTTGGGGCCTACTATCGGTGTCTGCCACTCCTTGCTGTTCTCCTGGTTTCCTGTCCTGAAATTCCATTTTCAGGCTCTCGTTAAGTAGTTGTTAATGTTAGACTGCATTTGGCCTACTAGTTGGGTTGGGGCCTACTATCGGTGTCTGCCACTCCTTGCTGTTCTCCTCCACTGAACAAAGCTGTGCCGCCTGTTTACTACGGTTGCCAATTTTGAACTGCATTTCGACTACTTACTGATTTGGGCCTACTCTCTGTGTCAGCCTCTCATTCCAGTTGTCCTCCACTGCAATGCCCCCTGGTTAGTCCTGTGTTACCAATTTTGAACTGCATTTAGCCAACTTTATTGTTTGGGCCTATATCTGTGTTTCCTCCTCATCCCGCCCATTGCCCAGCCAGTGATAGATGAGTCTGCTGGTACATTGACCCATAACGCAAAATTCCCCGTGCACGCTACACAGCAAGATTGTGACCCTGCTGAAAGTCAGGTTCCTCTTCCCGCATACCATACCACCTTACACGGGGACAAAGAGGAAGGTGCAGATGAAAGTGCAGGTTCCTTCATCAGGTGGGGGGAGGAATACTAGTTGGCGACGTCACTGGCACAGGGCCTCTCATAGTACGCAAAAGTGTTGCTGCCGGTGGGAGGCGCCCCCGCCGTGCAAACACACCGCTGTACTTTGAGGGGCCCTGTGCCAGTGCCAATGCCAACGAGTGGGCCCCCCCTGCTTGCTCAGGATCACAGCACTTGCAAAGTTGAAATACTTACCTCTCCCTGCTCCACTGCCGTGACGTGGTCCAGATTTATTGGGCCAACTAATTACTTGAACCAGCCCTACCCCCCACAACTTTAGCCAAATGACCCCCAATTTAAAATGCCTTCCAAATATTATAAGTTAAATTACGATTGACAAGCTTCTGTAACAAGAATGGATGTTTTTGCCATTAAAATGGGCAGTGTAGGTGTTTTCCTGGCCTCCACTCTCTGCCGACTATGCTCCCCCATTGACTTGCATTGGGTTTCGTGTTTCGGGCAATACCCGACTTTTCGCCATAATCGGCCGATTCCACTCGACTCGACTTCTAAGATAGTCGGGTTTCGCGAAACACGACTCGACTCTAAAAAGGTCAAGGTCGCTCAACCCTACCCATGACCTCTGAGGGAGACCCAGCTTTCTCACACTGGGCCCTACATTATGCTACAAAATTTGTTGGTAGTCTTCAGACTTCATAATGCCTTGCACATGGTCAAGCATTCCAGTGCCCGAGGCAGCAAAGCAACCCCAAAAACATCAGGGAACCTCTGCCATGTTTGACTGTAGGGACCATGTTCTTTTCTTTGAATGCCTCTTTTTTTCTCCTGTAAACTCTATGTTGATGCCTTTGCCCAAAAAGCTCTACTTTTGTCTCATCTGACCAGAGATCATTCTTCCAAAACGTTTTAGGCTTTTTCAGGTAAGTTTTGGCAAACTCCAGCCTGGCTTTTTTATGTCTTGGGGTAAGAAGTGGGGTCTTCCTTGGTCTCCTACCATACAGTCCCTTTTCATTCAGATGCCGACGGATATTACGGGTTGACACTGTTGTACCCTCGGACTGCAGGGCAGCTTGAACTTGTTTGGATGTTAGTCTAGGTTCTTTATCCTCCCTCTATCTGAAACTAAATCTCTCCAAAACTGAACTACTTGTGTTTCCCCCTTCTACTAACCTCACTCTACCCAACATTGAAATTACCCTGGAGGGTTCAACCATAACTCCCAAGCAGCATGCCCGCTGTCTTGGGGTGATATTCGACACCGAACTTTCCTTTTCTCCCTATATCCGATCACTCACTCGCTCCTGTCACCTGCATCTTAAAAACATCTCCAGAATCCGACCTTTTCTCACCTTTGAAACTGCTAAGACTCTTACTGTCGCTCTTATTCATTCTCGTCTGGACTACTGCAACTCTCTTCTGATCGGTCTCCCTCTTTCCAAACTTTCTCCTCTCCAATCCATCTTAAATGCGGCAGCCAGGGTCATATTTCTGTCCAGCCGCTTCAATGATGCCTCCATCTTGTGCCAGTCATTACACTGGCTACCTATTCGCTACAGGGCCCAGTATAAACTCATCTCTCTCACCCACAAAGCTCTCCACAGTTCTGCACCGCCTTTTATCTCCTCTCTCATCTCCATCTATCGCCCTACACGTGCCCTCCGTTCTACAAATGACCTAAGACTAACATCCCCCGTAATCCGAACCTCACACCTCCGTCTCCAAGACTTCTCTCGTGCTGCGCCAGCTCTCTGGAATGCACTTCCCCAGACGATCAGACTGATACCTAGCCCCGACCTATTCAAGCACGCTTTAAAAACCCATCTCTTCAAACAAGCCTACCACATCAACTACTCAGTAAACTAACTTTGTCCTGTTCCCTCCTTCCAAATATAATCTGCATGTGAATCTGCACCCTACTATTCATCTGTCTCCACACCCTCCATGCACATGGTAACTGCACTTGATACTTGACTATTGCACTTATACACACGGGCTGATGACCGGATCATGCAGCCTTATATGAAAATCCCTATTTATTATAATTTCCAGACCTGAAATATCAAGCACTTTTCACCTATTGTGTCCCCCCATTTCATTGTAGATTGTAAGCTTGCGAGCAGGGACCTCACTCCTAATGTCACTGTTTAAATTGTCTTAACTTGTACTAAATTTATTGTCTGTACATGTCCCCGCTTAATTGTAAAGTGCTGCGGAATATGTTGGCGCTATATAAATAAAAATATTATTGTTATTATTTATCCAACATCCGCACAATCTTGCGTTGAAATCTCTTGTCAAATTTTCTTTTCTGTCCACATCTAGGGAGGTTAGCCACAGTGCCATGGGCTTTAAACTTCTTGATGACACTGTGCACGGTAGACACAGGAACATTCAGGTCTTTGGAGATGGACTTGTAGCCTTGAGATTGCTCATACTTCCTCACAATTTGGTTTCTCAAGTCCTCAGACAGTTCTTTGGTCTTCTTTCTTTTCTCCATGCTCAATGTGGTACACACAAGGACACAGGACAGAGGTTGAGTCAACTTTAATCCATGTCAACTAGCTGCAAGTGTGATTTAGTTATTGCCAACACTTGTTAGGTGCCACAGGTAAGTTACAGGTGCTGTTAAATACACAAATTAGAGAAGCATCACATGATTTTTTGAACGGTGCCAATACTTTTGTCCACCCCTTTTTTATATTTGGTGTGGAATTATATCCAATTTGGCTTTAGGACAATTCTTTTTGTGTTTTATCATTTAAGACAAATTAAATGAAGATAATAATACCAAAGAATCAGGAAGAAACTGAGTATTTTCTGACAGAATTGCATGGGTGTTAATACTTTTGGCCATGACTGTAACAGCCATGTAGTATATAACGCAGCCCACGCAGTATGTAACACAGCCCACGTAGTATATAGCAATGTGGGCACTATATGCGGAGTTAAAAAAGACTTAAAATAAAAAATAAACATATATTCACCTTCCGAAGGCCAATTGAAGTCCTGGCGCCTGTGTGCGGTGCACGTGGCAGCTTCTAGTCCCAGGGTTGGTATGAGCGCAGGACCTGTGATGACGTCACGGTCACATGACCATGATGTCATGGAAGGTCTTTCTCCTATAGCATCCTTGGCACTGGAACCTGCCGCTTGCACTGCCAAGGACAGCGCGCCCCGTCGGAGGGTGAGAATAACCTTTTTTTTATTATTATTATTATTTGTAACATTAGATCTTTTTACTATTGATGCTGCATACACAGCATCAATAGTAAAAAGTTGGTCACACAGGGTTAATAGCTGCGTTAATGGAGTGCGTTACACTGCGGCATAACGCGGTCCATTAGTGCTGCCATTAACCCTGTGTGAGGGCTGACTGGAGTGCAGTATGGAGCGGGCACTGACTGCGGGGAGAAAGGAGTGGCCATTTTGCCACCGGACTGTGCCCGTCGCTGACTGGTCGTGACAAAACGCCCAAGACTATTGCCACGACCAATCAGCGACTTGGACAGACAGAAGTGATCCTTAGACAATTATATAGTAGATTACTGGACTTCAACAGGAGTCAAATCGGCTCATAATAATACGTGAGGATCCTAGGACCATAAAGTCAATTAGAAGATAGCCAAATTGGAGATGACCTAGTATAACCTCTAAGTTACAGTAACTATTATTTTCTAGGAGGAATCTTATTGACTCAAGTATAAGCCTAGGGTGAGAAATGTACCAACTACTGGTAAATTTCAAAACTAAAAATAGATACCAATAGAAGTAAAATTGATTGAGACATCAGTAGGTTAAATGTTTTTGAATATCTATATTGAATCAGGAGCCCTATATAATGTTCCATACAGTTCATGATGGGCCCCATAAGATGCTCAATACAAAATGCACACCTGTTGTGAATTCTGCTCTTGGGCTCCCTCCGGTAGTTATGAGTGGTAGTGCTATTGTCTTTGGATCGCAGCATTTATCAGGTGTGTCCACTTAATTGCTATTTGGACTGGGCTATTTAGTCTTGCTTCATCCTTTAGTCAGTGCCAGTTGTCCATTGTTTTTGGAGGATTCACATCCAAGCCTGGTCTCTCCTGTTTTGCTGTTCATTTCAACAAAGATAAGTTCTGGCTTTGTTTTTGCTGTCCACCTGCTGTGTTCCTTATAGTTCTGTGTATTTTCATGTTTTGTCTTGTCCAGCTTTGTCTGTGAAGGATTTTTTTTGCAGCCAAGCTGTGTCTCTGGAGATGCAGATATACCCTCCATGTCTTTAGTCAGATGTGGAGATTTGTATTTTCTGTGGTGGATATTTTCTAGTGTTTTGATACTGACCGCATAGTACTCTGTCCTATTCTTTCTTTTTAGCTAGAATGGCCTCCTATGCTAAATCCTGATTTCAAGTCTACATATGTTATTTCCCTCTCCTCTCATAGTCAATATTTGTGGGGGGGCTGTCTACCCTTTGGGGATTTTCTCTGAGGCAAGATAGTTTTCCCGTTTCTGTCTTTAGGGGAAGTTAGTTCTTAGGCTGTGTCGAGGGGTCTAGGGAGTGTTAGGTACTCCCCACGGCTACTTCTAGTTGCGGTGCTAGTTCAGGGTTTGCGGTCAGTACAGGTACCACCTTCTCCAGAGTACGTCTCATGCTGCTCCTAGGCCACCAGATCATAACAGTACAACTGGCCAACAATGAGTTATTTGCATCTCAGAAGAAGGGAGGAAAGGTTTTGAGCCATTTTTTTTCCTCCCTCTTAATCTCTGGGTGGCTACGGAACCTAGTAATAACATGAATGTTCAGGAGTTAGTTTCTCGGGTGGATCAGCTTGCTGCTAGCGTACAGGGTATTTCAGATTATATAATTCAGACTCCTGCCTTAGAACCTAAGATTACCACTCCTGATTTATTTTTTGGTGACAGATCCAAATTTTTGAGTTTCAAAAATAACTGTAATCTGTTTTTTGCATTGAGACCCAGGTCCTCTGGTGATCCCATTCAGCAGGTTAAAATCATCATATCCCTGCTGCGTCGTGACCCACAGGATTGGGCATTTTCCCTGGAATCTGGAAATCCTGCTTTGCTTAATGTTGATTCTTTCTTTCAAGCATTGGGGTTATTGTATAATGAGCCTAATTTTGTGGATCAAGCTGAGAAGATCTTGTTGGCCCTGTGTCAGGGTCAAGAAGCGGCACAATCGTATTGCCAGAAATTTAGAAAATGGTCTGTACTGACTAAATGGAATGAGGATGCCTTGGCGGCAATTTTCAGAAAGGGTCTTTCTGAATCTGTTAAAGATGTTATGGTGGTGTTCCCCACGCCTGCTGGTCTGAGTGATTCTATGTCTCTGGCCATTCAGATTGATCGGCGCTTGCGCGAGTGCAGAGTTGTGCACACTGTGGCGTTGTCCTCCGAGCGGAGCCCTAAGCCTATGCAGTGTGATAAGATTTTGTCTAGAGCTGAACGACAAGGATTCAGGCGTCAGAATGGGTTGTGTTTTTACTGCGGCGATTCTGCTCATGTTATTTCTGATTGCCTTAAGCGTACAAAGAGAATCGCTAGTTCTATTACCATCAGTACTGTACAACCTAAATTTCTGTTATCTGTGACCTTGATCTGCTCATTATCGTCATTTTCTGTCATGGCATTTGTGGATTCAGGCGCCACTCTGAACTTAATGGACTTAGAATTTGCCAGACGTTGTGGTTTCCCCTTGCAGCCTTTGTAGAACCCTATTCCTTTAAGGGGGATTGATGCTACACCGTTGGCTATAAATAAACCTCAGTTTTGGACACAGCTGACCATGCGCATGGCGCCAGCCCATCAGGAAGATTGTCGTTTTCTGGTGTTGCATAATTTGCATGATGATATTGTGCTGGGTTTTCCATGGTTACAGCTACATAATACGGTGTTAGATTGGAAATCTATGTCTGTGACTAGTTGGGGTTGTCAGGGGGTTCATGGTCACGTTCCTTTGATGTCAATTTCCTCTTTCCCCTCTTCTGAAATTCCTGAGTTTTTGTCAGATTTCCAGGATGTATTCGATGAGCCCAAATCCAGTTCCCTTCCACCTCATAGGGACTGTGATTGTGCTATTGACTTGATTCCCGGTTGTAAGTTCCCTAAGGGCTGACTTTTCAACCTGTCTGTGCCAGAACATTCCGCCATGCGGAGCTATATTAAGGAGTCTTTGGAGAAGGGGCATATTCGGCCATCTTCTTCACCATTGGTAGCAGGTTTGTTTTTTTGCCAAGAAGGATGGCTCCTTGAGACCGTGTATTGATTATCGCCTCTTGAATAAGATCACGGTCAAATTTCAATACCCTTTGCCTTTGCTTACTGATTTGTTTGCTAGGATTAAGGGGGCTAGCTGGTTTACTAAGATTGACCTTCGAGGGGCATATAATCTTATTTGTATTAAGCAGGGTGACGAATGGAAAACTGCATTTAATATGCCCGAAGGCCATTTTGAATACCTTGTGATGCCATTCGGACTCTCTAATGCCCCATCTGTGTTCCAATCCTTCATGCATGATATCTTTCGGAGTTATCTTGATAAATTCATAGTTGTATATTTGGATGATATTTTGATTTTTTCCGATGATTGGGAGTCTCATGTGAAACAGGTCAGGATGGTATTTCAGATCCTCCGTAATAATGCTTTGTTTGTGAAGGGGACGAAGTGCCTCTTTGGAGTGCAGAAGGTTTCTTTTTTGGGCTTCATTTTTTCTCCCTCATCTATAGAAATGGATCCGGTTAAGGTTCAGGCCATTCATGATTGGATTCAGCCCACATCTGTGAAGAGCCTTCAGAAATTCTTGGGCTTTGCTAATTTTTATCGTCGTTTCATTGCCAACTTCTCCAGTGTGGTTAAACCTCTGACCGATTTGACGAAGAAAGGTGCTGATGTGACGAATTGGTCCTCTGCGGCTGTTTCTGCCTTTCAGGAGCTTAAACGTCGATTTACTTCTGCCCCTGTGTTGCGTCAGCCGGATGTTTCTCTTTCATTTCAGTTTGAGGTTGACGCGTCTGAGATTGGGGCAGGGGCCGTTTTGTGTCAGAGGGATCCTGTTGGTTCCTTGATGAAACCGTGTGCCTTCTTTTCTCGGAAGTTTTCGCCTGCGGAATGCAATTATGATGTCGGCAATCGGGAGTTGTTGGCTATGAAGTGGGCATTTGAGGAGTGGCGACATTGGCTTGAGGGGGCCAAGCACCGTATTGTAGTCCTGACCGATCATAAGAATCTGATTTACCTCGAGTCTGCCAAACGACTGAATCCTAGACAGGCTCGATGGTCCCTGTTTTTATCCCGTTTTGAATTTGTGGTCTCGTACCTTCCTGGTACTAAGAATGTTAAGGCGGATGCCCTCTCTAGGAGTTTTTTTCCTGATTCCCCTGGGGTTCTTGAGCCGGTCGGCATTCTGAAGGAAGGGGTGATTCTTTCTGCCATCTCCCCTGATTTACGACGGGTTCTTCAGGAATTTCAGGCTAATAAACCTGACCGCTGTCCAGTGGGGAAACTCTTTGTTCCTGATAGATGGACTAGTAAAGTGATTTCTGAGGTTCATTGTTCTGTGTTGGCTGGCCATCCTGGGATTTTTGGTACCAGATATTTGGTTGGTAGGTCCTTTTGGTGGCCTTCTTTGTTGCGGGATGTGCATTCTTTTGTGCAGTTCTGTGGGATTTGTGTGCGGGCTAAGCCTTGCTGTTCCCACGCTAGTGGGTTGCTTCTGCCTTTGCCGGTCCCTGAAAGACCTTGGACGCATATTTCTATGGATTTTATTTCAGATCTTCCGGTTTCCCAGAGGATGTCGGTTATGTGGGTGGTTTGTGACTGGTTTTCTAAGATGGTTCATTTGGTACCTTTGCCTAAATTGCCTTCCTCTTCTGATTTGGTTCCGTTGTTTTTTCAGCATGTGGTTCGTTTGCATGGCATTCCGGGAATATTGTGTCCGATAGAGGTTCCCAGTTTGTTTCTAGGTTTTGTGCTAGGCTGGGCATTGATTTGTCTTTTTCTTCCGCATTTCATCCTCAGAAAAATGGCCAAACTGAGCGAACTAATCAGACTTTGGAAACTTATTTGAGATGCTTTGTGTCTGCTGATCAGGATGATTGGGTGGCTTTCTTGCCATTGGCCGAGTTTGCCCTTAATAATCGGGCTAGTTCTGCTACCTTGGTTTCGCCTTTTTTTTGTAATTTTGGTTTTCATCCTCGTTTTTCTTCAGGGCAGGTTGAGCCTTCTGATTGTCCTGGTGTGGATTCTGTGGTTGACAGGCTGCAGCAAATTTGGGCTCATGTGGTGGACAATTTGGTGTTGTCTCAGGAGGAGGCTCAGCGTTTTGCTAACCGTCGTCGGTGTGTTGGTTCCCGGCTTCAGGTTGGGGATTTGGTCTGGTTGTCTTCCCGTCATGTTCCTATGAAGGTTTCTTCCCCTAAGTTCAAGCCTCGGTTTATTGGTCCTTATAGGATTTCTGAGATTATCAATACAGTGTCTTTTCGTTTGGCCCTTCCAGCCTCTTTTTCCATCCATAATGTTTTCCATAGATCTTTGTTGCGGAAGTATGTGGTGCCCGTTGTTCCCTCGGTTGATCCTCCGGCCCCGGTGTTGATTGATGGAGAGTTGGAGTATGTGGTTGAGAAGATTTTGGATTCTCATTTTTCGAGGCGGAAGCTTCAGTATCTGGTCAAATGGAAGGGTTATGGCCAGGAGGATAATTCTTGGGTTGTTGCCTCCGATGTTCATGCTGACAATTTGGTTCGTGCCTTTCATTTGGCTCATCCTGATCAACCTGGGGGCTCTGGTGAGGGTTTGGTGACCCCTCCTCAAGGGGGGGTACTGTTGTGAATTCTGCTCTTGGGCTCCCTCCGGTGGTTATGAGTGGTAGTGCTGCTGTCTTTGGATCGCAGCATTTATCAGGTGTGTCCACTTAATTGCTATTTGGACTGGGCTATTTAGTCTTGCTTCATCCTTTAATCAGTGCCAGTTGTCCATTGTTTTTGGAGGATTCACATCCATACCTGGTCTCTCCTGTGTTGCTGTTCATTTCAACAAAGATAAGTTCTGGCTTTGTTTTTACTGTCCACCTGCTGTGGACCTTATAGTTCTGTGCATTTTCATGTTTTGTCTTGTCCAGCTTTGTCTGTGAAGGATTTTTTTTGCAGCCAAGCTGTGTCTCTGTAGATGCAGATATACCCTCCATGTCTTTAGTCAGATGTGGAGATTTGTATTTTCTGTGGTGGATATTTTCTAGTGTTTTGATACTGACCGCATAGTACTCTGTCCCATTCTTTCTTTTTAGCTAGAATGGCCTCCTATGCTAAATCCTGATTGCAAGTCTACGTATGTTATTTCCCTCTCCTCTCACAGTCAATATTTGTGGGGGGCTGTCTATCCTTTGGGGATTTTCTCTGAGGCAAGATAGTTTTCCCGTTTCTGTCTTTAGGGGAAGTTAGTTCTTAGGCTGTGTCGAGGGGTCTAGGGAGTGTTAGGTACTCCCCACGGCTACTTCTAGTTGCGGTGCTAGTTCAGGGTTTGCGGTCAGTACAGGTACCACCTTCTCCAGAGTACGTCTCATGCTGCTCCTAGGCCACCAGATCATAACACACACCATATAATGCTCCATAAAGTTCATGATGGTCCCCATAAGATGCTCCATACAAAAATATGCCCCATATAATGCTGCACAAAGCTTAATAATGGCCCCAATGATGCTCCATATTAAAATATGCCCATATAATGCTGCACAAAGGTTAATGATGGCCCCATAAGATGCTCCATAGAATAATGTGCCCCTTATAATGCTCCATAAAGGTTGATGGCCCCATAAGATGCTCCATAGCATAATATGCCCCATATGCTGCTCCGTAAAGGATGATGGCCTTATAAGATGCTCCATAGAATAATATGCCCCATATGCTGCTGCTGTGATTAAAAAAAAATGGCAAACTTACCTCTTATTGCTGGGCATTGAGGGCCAGTGTTCTGAGCAGGCGGGGACACCGCCATGCTATGGGGGTCAGGTGCCTAAGTCGCCGCTGGCTCAGGCCCCTGGCACTTGCGATTTTCACCTATCCCTGTTCAACCGCTGCGCGCCGCTGTGTCTTCCGGCTGTGACTGTTAAAGGGAACCTGTCACCTGAATTTGGCGGGACTGGCTTTGGGTCATATGGGCGTGGTTTTGGGGTGTTTGATTCACCCTTTCCTAACCCGCTGGCTGCATGCTGGCCGCGATATTGGATTGAAGTTCATGCTGTGTCCTCCGTAGTACACGCCTGCGCAAGGCAAGATTACCTTGTGCAGGCATGTACTATGGAAAGACACAGCATGAACTTCAACCCAATATTGTGGCCAGCATGCAGCCAGCGGGTAAGGAAAGGGTGAATCAAACACCCCAAAACCACGCCCATATGACCACAAACCTGTCCCGCCAAATTCAGGTGACAGGTTCCCTTTAAGGCAGAGGGCGTGTAATAAACATGTCATTGCGCCATCTGACCTGAACATCACAGCCAGAGGATGCGGAAGACACAGCGCGGTGGTGAAACGAGGACAGGTGAATATTGCATGGCTCACCCTACCCCATCATTCTCTCCCCCACCTGTCGTGTCTCTGCAAGTCCCTGCTTCTCCGATGGTCACTGGTGCCGGCAGCTTGTTCCTGTGTTCAGCCGTCACATGGTGCCACTCATTAAAGTAATGAATATGCGCTCAACGCCTATGAGAGTGGAGGCGCATCCATATTCATTACTTTAATGAGCTGTACCACATGACTACTGAACACAGGAAGAGCTGCAGGTGCCAGAGACCATCTGAGAAACAGAGACCATGCCAGGATGGGGTGATTATGATGTGACTGCCACCACTGCTGCCGCTCCCCCTCCCCCATGACCCCATGGGACAATGACTCGAGTATAAGCCGAGAGGGGGCCCATTCAGCTTAAAAAATGGGCTGAAAATCTCGGCTTATACTCAAGTATATACGGTAAATACTTTGTAAATTTTAATTAAGCTGTGTCATATATTGGGGTCTTCCTCAAAGTCAGTACTTCCAACGACAAGCTCTTAAATCCCCTCCACATTTTTATGAATGTCACCCAGTATGGTTACAATCCAGATTTCCTTTATGTGTTTCTGAGGAATCCTTTCACAATCACAAAAAAGGAGAAGAAAGAGCTCAAGCTGAAAATTGCTGCTGCATAAAAGTTTCTACAATCTCGTTTATTGCCTTTGCTAAAGAAGTCTCTTTCTGACACAGCTGGAAATCAAGACGGATTTTGTACATTAAGAATTTACCTGGATGAATATTTTATTGGATTTGGAAAATGAATGCAAACAAATATACGTTAGATTTTCCAGATTTGTAGATCTGGAAGAATGACATTTATGTAAATAATTTCAATTTCAAATAATAATAATAATAATTCTTAAATATAAGGATTTTGTTTCACTTATTTTTCTTTTTATACAGTATATTGACAAGCAATTCTGTTGTTTCCTTTAGACTCACTATTGATTTATCACGTTTTATATTCTCAGTGGTATCAATTTTCAGAAAGGCATTATTCCTTTTATAAAAGGACATACTGTACTGAATTGTGGCTTCTGAATACCCACACATGGCATCCTCTGACTCCTTAAAAGGTATTTCCATCTGCACCTTTTATTGATGAGCTGAGAATAACCAATTTTAAATCCCAACCGCTAAAAGTAGGGTTAAGAAAACAGCCAATCACAACTACATTAGGCTGTTTGCTTAACTCCTGTACAATGTATTGGATTATAGGAATAGCTATCAGAATATTACAACTTCCACACTACCGGTGGGCCATTTATATGCATACACCTAAATAAAATGGGATTGGCTGGTGATATCAACTTCCTGTTTTTGGCACATTAGTATATGGGAGGGGGAAAACTTTTCAAGATGGGTGATGATCATGGCGGCCATTTTGAAGTTGGTCATTTTGGATCCAACTTTATTTTTTCAAAGGGAAAAGGGTCATGTGACACATCAAACTTATTGAGAATTTCACAAGAAAAACAATGGTGTGCTTGGGTTTAACATAACTTTATTCTTTCATGAGTTATTAACAAGTTTATGACAACTTATAAAATGTGTTCAAAGTCGTGTCCATTTGTGTTGGATTGTTAATGCAACCCTCTTCTCCCACTCTTGACACACTGATAGCAACACCGCAGAAGAAATGCTAGCACAGGATTCCAGTATCCGTTGTTTCAGATGCTGCACATCTCGTATCTTCACAGCATAGACAATTGCCTTCAGATGACCCCAAAGATAAAAGTCTGAGGGGGTCAGATCGGGAGACCTTGGTGGTCATTACACTGGCCCACAATGACCAATCCACTTTTCAGGAATCTGTTCATGTAGGAATGTTCAGACCTGACACCCATAATGTGGTAGTGCACCATCTCCTGAAATGTCAGCAGACTGAGCGTGACATTATGTTGAGCCTGTCTCCCATAGGTGAGTCTGTCACCCTTGCACATACCTAAATATGTTTTTCTACATTATGCATAACTTAACTTTATTTCTATTCAACTTATTAGGAAACTCACTTCAGGGGTGAAAATTATGATTGCAGGTTTATTGTGCATGTGGACCAGATATTTGAAAGAAATATGCAGGCAGTTTTGTAGAATCAGTTCAGTGGACTTATGAATCATTCATATTCTTTAGCTTAGTATCTTCTTTCCTTGGTAGTTGCATCAGTTCCTGTATAATTGTGTATAAAGAGTTTGCCATTACTCAGAATTAAAAGTCTACATACACATTAATCAAATTTAGATACCAACTTGCAAAGTTTTGGTAAACCCTCTAATATATATGGGGACTTTTAGACTATATAGATTATATCAGGGGACAAAGGATCAAGGAAATTGAATTTTGTAATTGATCGTTTTGTATGAAGTAAAGATATACCACTGCCAAATAGCTTAGGCAGCAGCTATTGTGAAGAGTAGACAGGAATTTTCAATTCTGACAAGTGTTCTTGTTTTAGGAAAATTGAGGGAGATAACTTTCAGCCAAACAATCATTTGGCTGCCACTTACTGATTTTGTCTTTGTTTTGAAGGTACAAAGACTAAAGTCAAAAGTGAAAGAAAACTCAATGATGCTATAGGATTTTTACAGGATGAAAATGATGAAATGGTAAGAAAGAATGTTGAGAAGGCAAAACTTTTAAATTCCAATTTTGCATCTGTTTTCTCTCAGAAAGGAAATGTAACAACAACTGATTGTCACTGTCGTATTAAGGGAATAGAAGAATCCAGGATATCTATAAACAGAAAGATAGTGCGGAAACACTTAGCTAACATGAATGAATTCAAGTCTCCATGTCCAGATGAATTACACCCCAGAGTACTGAAGGAGATAACAGAAGAAATTTTTGAACCACTCTCCATAATCTTTGAAAATTCTTGGAGAACAGAAGAAGTCCCAGAAGACTGGAGAAGAGCAAATGTTGTTCCTATCTTCAAAAAAAAGGGAAGAAGGCAGACCCAGGGAACTATAGGTCGGTGAATCTGACATCTATACCAGGAAAGATCTTTGAACAAATTATTAAACAACATGTATGTAAGTACCTGGGTAAGAATGAAGTGATTAAACAGAGTCAGCATGGGTTTGTAACTAATAAGTCATGTCAGACTAACTTAATTTCATTCTATGACAGAATCACTGACTGGGTGGATCAGGGAAATGCTGTAGATATAGTATATCTTGACTTCAGCAAAATATTTGACAAAGTATCTCACACAATCCTTATTGAAAAAATGACCAAGTATGGAATGGACAAGGCAACTGTTAGGTGGATTCATATCTGGCTTAGTGATCGGACCCAAAGAGTGGTCGTAAATGGCTGCACATCCAGTTGGAAGAATGTCTCAAGTGGGGTACCACAGGGCTCTGTCCTGGGCCCTGTATTGTTCAACATCTTTATCAATAATTTACATGAAGGAATTGAGGGTAAACTGATTAAATTTGCTGATGACAAAAAGCGAGGAGGGATAGCTAATACTAGAGAAGAGAGAGAGAGGATTCAAAAAGATATATATAAACTGAAACAGTGGGCAGCAACTAACAGAATGGTTTTTAACAGGGAAAAATGCAAAGTACTACATCTGGGCAATAAAAATGAAAAAGGCATATACAGAAGAATGGGAGGAATTGGGCTAAGCAACAACACATGTGAAAAAGACTTGGGTATACTAATAGATCACAGACTGAACATGAGTCCACAGTGTGATACAGCAGCAAAAAGGCAAATACAATTCTGGGATGTATTAACAGAAGCATACAGTCTAGATCACGTGAAATCATTATTGCCCTCTATTCCTCTTTGGTCAGACCTCATCTGGAATACTGTGTCCTGTTTTGGGCACTACATTTTAAAAAAGACATCAACAAACTGGAGCAAGTTCAGAGAAGAGCAAGCAGAATGGTGACCGGTCTGCAAACCATTTCCTATGAGGAACGCTTACAGGATTTGGGAATGTTTAGTTTGCAAAAAAAGAACACTGAGAGGAGACTTAATAGCTGTCTAGAAATATCTCAAGGGTTTTCACATTGTAGAAGGATCATCTTTATTATCATTTGAACAAGGAAAGACTAGAAGCAATGGGATGAAACTGACTGGGAGGAAACACAGATTAGATATTAGAAAAAACTTTTTGACAGTGAGGGTGATCAATGAGTCAAACAGGCTGCCATGAGAGGTGGTGAGTTCTCCTCCAATGGAAGTCTCCAAACAGAGGATGGACAGCCATCTGTCTGGGATGATTTAGTGAATCCTGCTTTGAGCAGGGGGTTGGACCAGATGACCCAGGAGGTCCCTTCCAACTCTAACATTCAATGATTCTATGATTCTATGACTAGAAAAAAGTAAGGCAGAATCAAGTTGTTCTGTTTTCACTACTTATATCATATCAACTGAGTCCCCTGGTACTGTTTACTAAACACTGGAACAGCCATTATATATATAAATTAAGATTCTTCAGAGGCATATGTCATAATAGAAAGCTGTAACCTTTCTATTGTGACATCCATGTTTGTCCTGACTTTGCCTAGGAATCATTAATTCTGAGTGCATAACAAGACAATGTGTAATGTTCCTTAAGCCATCCTAGTCACCACAGGAGAACCTGCTTTATTACAGATGAAAGCCTATGTTTGTGCTTAGTTGCTTAATGTCCTCAAACAAGAATTGGAGTAGTAAAGAAAAAAAAAGGAAAAATGTCTTTCTGTGCATAACTGAGGGCTTTGCTATATCATACATTGTCTTGCCAAATTTGTACTCCTTTCTGTAGTGAAATACCATAGATAACACCAGCGCAATTGACAGAGAATGTAGCATCTTACTGGCACTATGGTGCCTTCTGGCACCCCATTTGATGTGTTGTTACCCTTCTGATAGTCATTCAAACAATGCTGAGAATTATTTGGAGAAGAAACATCAAAACAAATATGATAATATAAAAAACATGGTGTATATCTTACATTTTGTTCACTATATAAATCCCTTAGTGCCCAAAAGCATAATTTTTTTTGTTATTAAGACAACCAAAGAGTCTTACACTGTTAGTGTTAGTTCATTAAAAACGAACCATATATAATGCAATATTTTTGACAAATTGCAATATGTTATGATGTTCTTCGATACCTTAGGCTACGTTCACATTAGCGTTGCGCCGCCGTGCGTCGGCGACGCAACGCGCGACGCACGCTAAAACGCGCGCAAACGCGCGCAAAAACGCGCGCGTTTTGCGACGCGTGCGTCGTTTTCCGACGAAAATCGGATGCACAGAAAATGCTACATGTAGCGTTTTCTTGCGTCCGACGCTAGCGTCGGAAACGACGCACGTGGCGAAAAACACCACCAAAACGACGCACGCGTCCCCTATGTTAAACATAGGGGCGCGTCGCCGCTGCGTCGCTGCTGCGTCGCCCGCGCAACAGCGACGCACATTGGCGGAACGCCAATGTGAACGTAGCCTTAGATATCCATCATGTTGTAACAAAATTAATTTTCTTGTACACTATTGGCTATATTGTTCTACCCATCAAATAAAAAAATAAAACAATAGACATAAATGGAAATTTGAAACAAAAAAGTAACAGATGTGATTAGACCTTTACTTATAGATTTCTCATTATTCACAGAGACAATAAGAAAGTATGAACACCAGAGCTCTTTGTAACATCGACCTAGGTAAAGAAATGATTTTCATTTGTGAGAGGCATAGATAAATTAGGACAAAACTGAATTATTACTTTTGCCAAAAATATTATAAAATTGTTAATTGTTATGTGTTACATTTTAAGAAATGTATTAAACATTTCTTAAAATGTAACACATTTTTAACAATTTGTAAAATCATTGTACACTCAGTAAATATCAATAGCGAAAAATTAAACGTGCTTTATGTTTTCAATCTGAGATGCGATGCTTATTGGCTAACATTAAGGAAAAATATAAATAAAATCACCTGCCCTTTGCAGGTCCAGTCATCCCTTTCCACAGCAGTCCTGGGTATTTGTTAAAGAACATACCCAGAATTTAAAAAAAAAAAAATGTGCCTAGGCATGAACAAATAGGTAGTTCTTCATCAGCAGCAGAGAGAAGTGACAGACCACTCCTATTAGCGATTCAGCTGCCTCTGCTGATGTCACATCGACAGAGCAGTAGCTTCTTGTCTGTCTTGCTCTGTTGATGTGGCAGGACTGCAGATGTCATTCTGATGGATAGGTTGCTCCCCACTGCACAACTGGCTGAGATAGCTGTCAATCAGCATGACATTGGCAGTCAGAATCTGTTGACGGATCAGTTTAGAAAAGAAGCTGCTCCTCTATCGACGTGACATCAGCAGAGGCAGCTGAATAACCGGCAAGAGTTGTCTGTTATCACTCACTGCCAATGAAGAATGGGGCTGGGTACAACAGGCAGGTAGGTAGCAACTACCTCTCTGTTAGTGCTTAGTCGCATTTATTTTTTTAATTATTTTTTTTTTAAGTCCCGGATATACCCTTTAAACGAGCTGTTGTTATGGTTTCAAAACCACAGAGCATGTGACTTCTGCAACCAATCACTAAGCTCAGCAGCTCATACTGCCAAAACAATATCAATGTTAGACCCAGTTATTAAAATCAGTGGTCATACGCAATGTAGTTGTGACATCACCACTCCAGCCTATCAACAAAGACCGGGGGCAGAAACAGAGAGACATTGCTGAACTTGCAGACGGTAAGTGATTTTTTTAAATAGTTTTTCCCTAGCACAAAACAATGAAAATTAAAAACCAAAAATCCCTTTAACAAATGACTTGCAAAGTTGAAATGAGCAGATTGATTCACAGAGGATCGAGTTTGAGTCAAATTGAATTTTGCAGCTTCAAGAGAATTCGAACATTTTGAGAATAGATTCTCGACATAATTTCCAACACTGGCTAAGCATCAGTGAAGAGACAAACATCATTTCTCATTGCTGTGTGGGTTTCCCCATAATGCCCTGCAGTTATGACATCTTACATATTATTGTCCCAGGTAGCAAAAGAAAAAAGCAGGATGCACTCACCAATCTTCAAAGTAGCAAATTTTATTGAGTCTTCACAATTAAAACTTCATGGCCGGGGGAGAAGAAAAGGAGCTCGTGCGAGCAGGGGAGACGACGGCCGTTTCGCGCGGTCCTTGCTACTTTGAAGATTGGTGAGTGCATCCTGCCTTTTTCTTTTGCTACCTGGGACACATATGTTATTTCATGGTTTTGCACCCGATATCTTTTTTGTCATGGCTGTTGCTGACATGATATAGCTTTCTAGTACCAGCTTTCCTGAAGATTATGGATTTAGTTGGGGCAGTGCCGTCCATATGCTATTTTCTCTCTTTTATTCGTTTTACATATTATTGTATCTTGTAAAGTGTAAGCTCATATGGTCAGCGACGTTCTGACTTTCTTTCTCCCATCTCCTCCATGTGCATTTTATAAGTAATTACAAGCTTGTCACTATTGCAATTAACTCTAATTTATTTACAACATATCAAATTTAGGAAATTGAATTTCATGAAATTTTCTCATCTCTATTGCAAAGTAATCAACCTATGGACCTTATCCATAAATTATCCGCATACATGATATATATGAATGCCACAATGCATTCCGTTGTATTCTCTCCAGAGGGCGTTTTACTTCTCTTTGGCTAAGTTCATGTGGCCGCTGAATTTATTGCATGACTCACATCTGCAAATTGTGGATGTGATTGGCTCCAAGTACAGCCTCATATATCCGTCCACATTGCACACAGAAACCAGCGCTACCTAATATTTACATGCATAAATTGTATAAATGTGTGTATTAATTGAAGCAGACTAAAAGAAACTGCAATCTTTTCACACAGATTAGGAGCCATATGAGAAAAGCTCAAAGTTTAACAATAGGTTCGTGTTCTGTCCGTTCTTCTCGTGGACAGCATGTGAATATTCGCTTAGACATATTTATTACCGTTTCCAATTTTGCGTGTTAACCTAGAGCGACTAGTGGCTTTCCACTTAGTATTTTTTTCTAATAAAATATTTTGTGGGAACCTATTTAAAATTGAAAGTAATCCTTATTACAAAGTAAGTATGTATTTTATATTGTTGTTCAAGTATTTTTAAAGTCATTCTTAAAATCAAAACCTAGTTGTTTCTTTGGACTCGGAATTCCACTCCTCAGTTTTGCATTGATGCATAGGCCTTAAGGTACCTTCACGCTAAATGACGCTGCAGCGATCCAGACAACGATCCGGATCGCTGCAGCGTCGCTGTTTGGTCGCTGGAGAGCTGTCACACAGACAGCTCTCCAGCGACCAACGATGCCGGTAACCAGGGTAAACTGTTGTGAATTTGCTTTTTGGCTCCCTCTAGTGGTTACTAGTTTTTTGACTCTGGTTTTTCTGTCTTTCCTTTTATCCGCACCTGGGTCGTTAGTTAGGGGCGTTGCTTTATAAGCTCCCTGGACACTCAGTTCTATGCCTGGCAACGTAGTTATCAGAGCTAATCTGCTGTGCTCTTGTCTACTGATCCTGGTCCGGTTATTCAGCTAAGTCATTTACTTTGCTTTTTGCTATTTGTTTTTGGTTTTGTATTTTTGTCCAGCTTGTTCCTAATCTGTATCCTGACTTTTGCTGGAAGCTCTAGGGCGCTGGTGTTCTCCCCCCGGACCGTTAGACGGTTCGGGGGTTCTTGAATTTCCAGTGTGGATTTTTGATAGGGTTTTTTGTTGACCATATAAGTTACCTTTCTATATTCTGCTATTAGTTAGCGGGCCTCTCTGTGCTAAACCTGGTTCATTTCTGTGTTTGTCATTTCCTCTTACCTCACCGTTATTATTTGTGGGGGGCTTCTATCCTGCTTTGGGGTCCCTTTCTCTGGAGGCAAGAGAGGTCTTTGTTTTCCTCTACTAGGGGTATTTAGATTCTCCGGCTGGCGCGAGTCATCTAGGATCAACGTAGGTATGACCCCCGGCTACTTCTAGTGTTGGCGTTAGGAGTAGATATATGGTCAACCCAGTTACCACTGCCCTATGAGCTGGATTTTTGTATCTTGCAGACTTCCACGTTCCTCTGAGACCCTCGCCATTGGGGTCATAACAGTTTGCCAGGCCTATATTAAATGTTTAATGCATTGCAAAAGAGGGATTATAAGAAAGAAGATTCTGAGTTTTTTTTTTTCTCCTCTCTCATTTTTTTTTTTTTCTTCATCCCCTTTACCTCAGAGTGGCTTATGCTTGCTGCAGACATGAATGTCCAGACCTTGATTACAAGTGTGGACCAGCTGGCTACTCGTGTGCAGGGCATACAAGATTATGTTATCAGAAGTCCTGGGTCAGAACCTAAGATACCGATTCCTGAACTGTTTTCCGGAGACAGGTTTAAGTTTAGGAATTTCAAGAATAATTGTAAATTGTTTTTGTCCCTGAGACCCTGTTCATCTGGAGACTCCGCTCAGCAAGTAAAAATTGTTATTTCGTTCTTACGGGGTGACCCTCAAGATTGGGCTTTTTCGCTGGCGCCAGGAGATCCGGCATTGGCTGATATTGATGCGTTTTTTCTGGCGCTCGGTTTACTTTATGAGGAACCCAATCTTGAGATTCAGGCAGAAAAGGCCCTGCTGGCTATGTCTCAGGGGCAGGACGAGGCTGAAGTGTATTGCCAAAAATTTCGGAAATGGTCCGTGCTGACACATTGGAACGACTGTGCACTGGCCGCTAATTTTAGAAATGGTCTTTCTGATGCCATTAAAGATGTTATGGTGGGTTTTCCCATTCCCACAGGTCTGAATGATGCTATGGCACTGGCTATTCAAATTGACCGGCGATTGCGGGAGCGCAAGACCGCAAATTCCCTCATGGTGTTGTCTGAACAGACACCTAATTCGGTGCAATGTGATAGAAAAACCGCAAATTCCCTCATGGTGTTGTCTGAACAGACACCTGATTTAATGCAATGTGATAGAATCCTGACCAGAAATGAGCGGAAAATTCATAGACGCCGGAATGGCTTGTGCTACTACTGTGGTGATTCTACACATGTTATCTCAGCATGCTCTAAACGTATAGCTAAGGTTGTTGGTCCGGTCACCGCTGGAAATTTGCAACCTAAATTTATTCTGTCTGTAACTTTGATTTGCTCACTGTCGTCTTATCCTGTCATGGCGTTTGTAGATTCAGGTGCTGCCCTGAGTCTTATGGATCTGTCATTTGCTAAGCGCTGTGGTTTTACTCTTGAACCATTAGAAAATCCTATTCCTCTTAGGGGTATTGATGCTACGCCATTGGCAGCAAATAAACCGCAGTATTGGACACAGGTTACCATGTGCATGACTCCTGAACACCGCGAGGTGATACGTTTTCTTGTTTTACATAAAATGCATGATTTGGTTGTTTTAGGGCTGCCATGGTTACAGACCCATAATCCCGTCCTGGACTGGAAGGCTATGTCAGTTTCTAGTTGGGGCTGTCGTGGTATTCATGGTGATATCCTGCCTGTGTCTATTGCTTCTTCTACGCCTTCGGAAGTTCCGGAGTATTTGTCTGATTATCAGGATGTCTTTAGCGAGTCCAGGTCCAGTGCATTGCCTCCTCATAGGGACTGTGACTGTGCTATAGATTTGATTCCAGGCAGTAAATTTCCTAAGGGAAGACTCTTTAATCTGTCGGTACCTGAACATACCGCTATGCGTTCGTATATCAAGGAGTCTTTGGAGAAAGGACATATTCGTCCGTCTTCTTCCCCTCTTGGTGCAGGATTCTTTTTTGTGGCTAAAAAGGACGGATCTTTGAGGCCTTGTATTGATTATCGGCTTTTAAATAAGATCACTGTCAAATTTCAGTATCCTCTGCCGCTGTTGTCTGACTTGTTTGCCCGAATTAAAGGTGCCAAGTGGTTCACCAAGATAGACCTTCGTGGTGCGTACAACCTTGTGCGCATTAAGCAAGGTGATGAATGGAAAACCGCATTCAATACGCCCGAAGGTCATTTTGAGTACTTGGTGATGCCTTTTGGGCTCTCCAATGCGCCTTCAGTTTTTCAGTCCTTTATGCATGACATTTTCCGGAAGTATCTGGATAAATTTTTGATCGTTTATCTGGATGATATTTTGGTTTTTTCTGATGATTGGGACTCGCATGTGGAGCAGGTCAGGTTGGTCTTTAAAATTTTGCGTGAAAATTCTTTGTTTGTCAAAGGCTCAAAGTGTCTCTTTGGTGTACAGAAGGTTCCCTTTTTGGGGTTTATTTTTTCCCCTTCTGCTGTGGAGATGGACCCGGTCAAGGTCCGAGCTATTCTTGATTGGACTCAGCCCTCGTCAGTTAAGAGTCTTCAGAAGTTCTTGGGTTTCGCTAACTTCTACCGTCGTTTTATCGCTAATTTTTCTAGCGTTGTGAAACCTTTGACGGATATGACCAAGAAGGGCTCCGATGTAGCTAACTGGGCTCCTGCTGCCGTGGAGGCTTTCCAGGAGTTGAAACGCCGGTTTACTTCGGCGCCTGTTTTGTGCCAGCCCGATGTCTCACTTCCCTTTCAGGTTGAGGTGGATGCTTCGGAGATTGGAGCAGGGGCCGTTTTGTCGCAGAGAGGCCCTGGTTGCTCTGTTATGAAACCTTGTGCCTTTTTCTCTAGGAAGTTTTCGCCTGCCGAGCGAAATTATGATGTGGGCAATCGGGAGTTGTTGGCCATGAAGTGGGCATTTGAGGAGTGGCGTCATTGGCTCGAGGGTGCTAAGCATCGTGTGGTGGTCTTGACTGATCACAAAAATCTGATGTATCTCGAGTCTGCTAAACGCCTTAATCCGAGACAGGCCCGCTGGTCATTGTTTTTCTCCCGCTTTGATTTTGTTGTCTCGTATTTACCAGGTTCAAAGAATGTGAAGGCCGATGCTCTTTCTAGGAGCTTTGTGCCTGATGCTCCTGGAGTCGCTGATCCTGTTGGTATTCTTAAGGATGGAGTTATCTTATCAGCTATTTCTCCGGATCTGCGACGTGTTTTGCAGAGATTTCAAGCTGATAGGCCTGAGTCTTGTCCACCTGACAGACTGTTTGTTCCGGATAAGTGGACCAGCAGAGTCATTTCCGAGGTTCATTCCTCGGTGTTGGCAGGTCACCCGGGAATTTTTGGCACCAGAGATCTGGTGGCCAGGTCCTTTTGGTGGCCTTCTTTGTCAAGGGATGTGCGGTCATTTGTGCAGTCCTGTGGGACTTGTGCTAGAGCTAAGCCTTGCTGTTCTCGTGCCAGCGGGTTGCTCTTGCCCTTGCCTGTCCCGAAGAGACCTTGGACACATATCTCCATGGATTTCATTTCTGATCTTCCGCTATCTCAGGGCATGTCTGTTATCTGGGTGATATGTGATCGCTTCTCCAAGATGGTCCATTTGGTTCCTTTGCCTAAGCTGCCTTCCTCTTCCGATCTGGTTCCTGTGTTTTTCCAGAACGTGGTTCGTTTGCACGGCATCCCTGAGAATATTGTGTCAGATAGAGGATCCCAGTTCGTTTCCAGGTTCTGGCGATCCTTTTGTAGTAGGATGGGCATTGATTTGTCGTTTTCCTCTGCTTTCCATCCTCAGACTAATGGACAGACGGAGCGAACCAATCAGACTTTGGAGGCTTATTTGAGGTGTTTTGTCTCTGCTGATCAGGACGATTGGGTGACATTCTTGCCGTTGGCTGAGTTTGCCCTTAATAATCGGGCTAGTTCCGCCACCTTGGTTTCGCCTTTTTTCTGCAACACTGGTTTCCATCCTCGCTTTTCTTCAGGTCATGTGGAGTCTTCTGACTGTCCTGGGGTGGATTCTGTGGTGGATAGGTTGCAGCGGATCTGGAATCATGTGGTGGACAACTTGAAGTTGTCACAGGAGAGGGCTCAGCGCTTTGCCAACCGCCGCCGCGGTGTGGGTCCCCGACTACGTGTTGGGGATTTGGTATGGCTTTCTTCCCGCTTTGTTCCTATGAAGGTCTCCTCTCCCAAATTTAAACCTCGTTTTATTGGTCCTTACAAGATATTGGAAATCCTTAATCCTGTATCTTTTCGTCTGGATCTTCCTGTGTCGTTTGCTATTCACAATGTATTTCATAGGTCCTTGTTGCGGCGGTACGTTGTGCCTGTAGTTCCTTCTGCTGAGCCTCCTGCTCCGGTGTTGGTTGAGGGCGAGTTGGAGTACGTGGTGGAGAAGATCTTGGATTCTCGCCTCTCCAGGCGAAGACTTCAGTACCTGGTCAAGTGGAAGGGCTATGGTCAGGAGGATAATTCCTGGGTGGTCGCCTCTGATGTTCATGCGGCCGATTTAGTTCGTGCCTTTCATGCCGCTCATCCTGATCGCCCTGGTGGTCGTGGTGAGGGTTCGGTGACCCCTCACTAAGGGGGGGGTACTGTTGTGAATTTGCTTTTTGGCTCCCTCTAGTGGTTACTAGTTTTTTGACTCTGGTTTTTCTGTCTTTCCTTTTATCCGCACCTGGGTCGTTAGTTAGGGGCGTTGCTTTATAAGCTCCCTGGACACTCAGTTCTATGCCTGGCAACGTAGTTATCAGAGCTAATCTGCTGTGCTCTTGTCTACTGATCCTGGTCCGGTTATTCAGCTAAGTCATTTACTTTGCTTTTTGCTATTTGTTTTTGGTTTTGTATTTTTGTCCAGCTTGTTCCTAATCTGTATCCTGACTTTTGCTGGAAGCTCTAGGGCGCTGGTGTTCTCCCCCCGGACCGTTAGACGGTTCGGGGGTTCTTGAATTTCCAGTGTGGATTTTTGATAGGGTTTTTTGTTGACCATATAAGTTACCTTTCTATATTCTGCTATTAGTTAGCGGGCCTCTCTGTGCTAAACCTGGTTCATTTCTGTGTTTGTCATTTCCTCTTACCTCACCGTTATTATTTGTGGGGGGCTTCTATCCTGCTTTGGGGTCCCTTTCTCTGGAGGCAAGAGAGGTCTTTGTTTTCCTCTACTAGGGGTATTTAGATTCTCCGGCTGGCGCGAGTCATCTAGGATCAACGTAGGTATGACCCCCGGCTACTTCTAGTGTTGGCGTTAGGAGTAGATATATGGTCAACCCAGTTACCACTGCCCTATGAGCTGGATTTTTGTATCTTGCAGACTTCCACGTTCCTCTGAGACCCTCGCCATTGGGGTCATAACAGTAAACATCGGGTTACTAAGCGCAGGGCCGCGCTTAGTAACCCGATGTTTACCCTGGTTACCATCCTAAAAGTAAAAAAACAAACGCTACATACTTACCTACCGCTGTCTGTCCCCGGCGCTTTGCTTCTCTGCTCTGGCTGTGAGCGCTGGGCAGCCGGAAAGCAGAGCGGTGACGTCACCGCTCTGCTTTCCAGCCGCTGTGCTCACAGTGAGTGCAGGAAAGCACAGCGCCGGGGACAGACAGCGGTAGGTAAGTATGTAGCGTTTGTTTTTTTTACTTTTAGGATGGTAACCAGGGTAAACATCGGGTTACTAAGCGCGGCCCTGCGCTTAGTAACCCGATGTTTACCCTGGTTACCAGCGAAGACATCGCTGAATCGGTGTCACACACGCCGATTCAGCGATGTCAGCGGGAGAGCCAGCGACCAAAGAAAGTTCTGGCCCTCTAGCCCCGACCAGCGACATCACAGCAGGATCCTGATCGCTGCTGTGTGTCAAACTAAACGATATCGCTAGCGAGGACGCTGCAACGTCACGAATCGCTAGCGATATCGTTTAGTGTGAAGGTACCTTTAAGCATTGTACTTATCTAGAAGATTACAAAAGCTCACAAAGATAGCAAACAAGTCCTCATCCTTATCTATAATATAGCCAAAGTGACATTTCATCTGGTGCATCATGGTAAAATTCAACACACGGTACACTTAAATGCTGTTCTTAGTGATTTAGATAAACAGGAGTTATCCTTGTTAGACAATCCCCATCAATATGTCTTATTAAAGCAAAAGATGTTCTAGATGAGAGTCACCTATTTGGAGTATTCGTTGTGGTGCCAGAGTGAGGAGATTCTGGTAATGGGGCAGCTCCTTATTCTGAAAAATAAAGAATTTCAAGAGCTGTAATATCCTTCTGTTATTAGAAGACATATGGACCAGGGTTGTCTAGTGTCATCCCATATAGAAAAGAGAAGACGTAGTGGTAATCTTCATTCTAGACAACTCAATAACATTTTTTAATAAACTACACTAGCTTCTATGTGCTTAAACTAAGTACTCTAAAGATGACAAACACAAACGTTTTGCTATGTCACAGTTAAGAAGATATCAAACATATCTACAGAGAGTATCTAATAAACAGAACCTTCATTTAAAAGGTGGTGCCATCAAATACACCCTTTTTTCTTTCTCCTAAGTCCTCGTCGGTGCTCTTTTGTGCACAGTGTATTTCTCTGGAAACTAAGGACAATTACTTCTGTTTATCTTCTAGTGAAGACCAATTTTCTCTTTTTTGATTGTCACAAACTACATGTGATTCGTAATCCTGTTTAAATTCCCGACCCACAACACAATAAAAATAATTACAGGATAATTGGACCCAAATGTATTGCTCTATCAAAGTGGCAGGTTTAGGTATAGAGAGTAGCAAACATATAAAAGAAACAAAAAAGTAAACCAGCAGAACTCTACTGACGCCTCATAGCGCTTTTGATAATTAATCTGAGATTTGCATAGTATAAGCAAAACATATACTGCTCAGCAATATGTATTAACATTAATAACAATCCTCTGATATTTCATTGCAGCAAAGACTGTGCACTATTCAGTCCTTCAAGCACTGAGTAGCAATTGTGTTGTATTGCACGCGTTCAACATTTTGTTTTTCTGGCATGAGATGCTTCTGAGTTAAATTACAGTTTTTTATCTGCATTATGGTAATATAAAATGCTAGCTGAGAATCCAAGTGCAAGTCTTTTTTTTTTTGCTGTATCTGCCAAATAATTAAATTTTAAATACTCAAAATATATTTTTTTTGTGTTTACTTAAAAAATGGATATGAAGAGACAGAGCATACTTGTATTATCTTACTAGACTTGCCCTTTAAAATTATCAAGACAAACTCTGATGAATTAACTTTTTCTTAAAGATTTATCTATCTATCTATCTATCTATCTATCTATCTATCTATCTATCTATCTATCGTGTATACTTGTGTATAAGCCGAGATTTTCAGCACATTTTTTTTGTGCTGAAAACACCCCCGTCAGCTTATACATGAGTCATGGTCCAGAAAGCGGGCAGGTAGGTGGAACGGGGAGTTGTCAGCTGTAGCACAGTGACAGCTGCAGCCGTCGGCTTCCAGAAGACATCAATGCTCACCCTCTGTCGTTGCATCTTCGTCCCTGCACCTCTGACACGGTGCCGGCAGCTCTTTCCTGTTCCTGTGCTCAGAGGTCAGGTGGTACTGCTCATTAAGGTCATGAATATGGATGTGACTCCACTCCTATAGGCATGGAGTGCATATTCATGACCTTAATGAGCGGTTCCACCTGACCGCACAGCACAGGAAGAACTGCCGCGCCAGGACAATGGAGATCCAGGGACATTCAGCGCGATGGAGCAAGGAGGGTGAGTATGGTGGGGGAGGACAGGAGAGCCATACATACAAGGATGGGAATGGGGGAGCCAAGCATACAAGGATGGGACGGGGGAGCCGAGTATACAAGGATGGGACCGGGGGAGGCGAGCCATGCATACAAGGATGGGAATAGGGGAGTCCAGAAAGAAGAAAAAATGAATGGCACTGAGATAAATGTAATGAGTTACTTACTGGTATGGAGGGGTACACTCTCAATCATTGGCACATTGTGGGAGTGGAGTCACTTGGTGGAGGGTGCTTGCCAGAAGTAAAACATGTAGATAAATCCAAAGGAGGAAGAAAGCAGCAACACTTCCGTTATGTGATGAAGAAACCTTAGTCCTTTATTTCCAATATAAATTCATGGACAAGGTAATAAGGGCAGGGACAGTGCAAGTAAAAGGACGACAGCCGTTTCGCGTTATACACGCTTCCATGTGTCCAAAGGGGGAGCCGAGCATACAAGGATGGGACTAGGGGAGCCAAGCATACAAGGATAGGACTAGGGGATTCCAGCTTGCAAACAAGGATGGGAAGGGGAGCTATGCATACAACAGGGGGAGCCACACAGAGCAGGACAGGATGGGGGAACAACGCATACCTGGATAGGGATGAGGGGACAGTATATACCGGGCTTATACTTGAGTCATTAAGCTTACCCAGTTTTCTGTGGCAAAATTAAGTGCCTCGGCTTATACTCGGGTCGGCTTATACTAGAGTATATACGGTATCTATCTATCTATCTATCTATCTATCTATCCCATATCTATCATATCCATCACTTTAATGCATAGACTGGAGTTATGAACATTCATAAGTAGTGTTGAGCATTCCGATACCGCAAGTATCGGGTATCGGCCGATATTTGCGGTATCGGAATTCCGATACCGATTTCCGATATTTTTGTGATATCGGGAATCGGTATCGGGATTAAGATTCATGTGTAAAATAAAGAATAAAAATAAAAAATATTGATATACTTACCCTCGGACGCGCCCTGGTTGTCACCGCTGCAACCGCCATGCTTCCCTTCCTAATAATGAGCGCGTAAAGGACCTTCGATGACGTCGCGGCTTGTGATTGGTCGCGTGAGCGGTCACATGGCGCGTCCGAGGGTAAGTATATCAATATTTTTTATTTTTATTTTTTTTTTTACACATGAATATGGATCCCAAGGCCTGAAGGAGAGTTTCCTCTCCTTCAGACCCTGGTAACCATAGAGGATACCTTACGATATTTGTGTCCCATTGACTTGTTTTGGTATCGGATATCGGTATCGGCGATATCCGATATTTTTCGGATATCGGCCGATACCATCCGATACCGATATTTTCAAATATCGGACGGTATCGCTCAACACTATTCATAAGTAATGTTTAATTATTATATATTTTTTAGGTGTTTTTGCATTTTTTATTTAATTTTTTTTTATATATTTTTAACTAACTTAAAAGAGTACTCCCAAAACATTCATGTGTAGAATTTTGACCTGTCACTTGTGGAGAATGCCTCTCTTCTATTTTTTGTCCCCCCTGTGGAGGCTGCTTGCATATCACTTGTACAGTATATTCCATACATATCTGAATTAGGATATCCTCTTAACACTGCAGTAGATAGAATATGATGACATGGAATAAAAAAAAATCTATATATACTTTATTATTTTTTGGAGGATTTTTAAGTCCTCTTTTTGTGTCGGTGAGCTTTTATACTTTATTATTAGTAGAGTCACTAGATGATGGACCCCTACTACCCTGCATAATATACACCTTAAAAGTGTCCCAGCTCAAGCATACTTTTCTTCTGTTCCCCTGCCTATGTAGGGTGCACTAATCATTTATCTGGCCCACACATTCTACATGTACTAAACATAGCAGCCGATGAAACACTGCCTAGCTTTCAGGAACAAAGCACTGCTCTGAAGTACGGAGAACAACACTGTGCATGCAATATGTTGTACTGGTTTTATGCTGTAACTGATGAGATGGATGTGTGGTATTCTTAAACCTAAATGAAGACACCTCACTTTTATCCTTAGTGCTGCATTGGATGTCAGTGCTGCTCCTTCTGAGATGGGCTCCCAATTCCTTTCTTGGCCTAGATGAAAGGGTAAAATGTATTCATATGTAAGGGGACCCATATACAATAAGCAGCTACAGTGCCAGTAGTATTCAACCCCCTGCAGATTTTGCAGGTTTACACATTTGGAATTAACTTGGCATTGTGACATTTGGACTGTAGATCAGCCTGGAAGTGTGAAATGCACTGCAGCAAAAAAGAATGTTATTTCTTTGTTTATTTTTTTTGTAAATTGTGAAAAGTCTTTTCAGAGGGTCATTTATTATTCAACCCCTCAACCCACCAGAATTCTGTTTGGTTCCCCTAAAGTATTAAGAAGTAGTTCAGGCACAAAGAACAATGAGCTTCACATGTTTGGATTAATTATCTCTTTTTCCAGCCTTTTCTGACTATTTAAGACCCTCCCCAAACTTGTGAACAGCACTCATACATGGTTAACATGGGAAAGACAAAGGAGCATTCCAAGGCCATCAGAGACAAGATTGTGGAGGGTCACAAGGCTGGCAATCATGATTAAGGGAGCCTAGTCTCCTGAAACGCACTGAGATTTTTACCTATATGGTTGTGCTGAAGTCTGTATCCTCCAAGTTTAAAGTATGTGAATAAAGAAAACTCTTTTTTTGCGGAATCGGTGAAGCTGGACATTCCTTTCTTTTTTTGGATCTTGTACGCCTGACACAGCGGGTCCGTGCTCCCGAGATTTGGTTCTTGCATCACGGGTGAGCTGGTTTATGTTCCTTCCTGGAGAACAGGGTTGCCTGCTCGATCGTCCACCAATCAGCGTGTGGGATAGCAGATGTGATAATGTAATTTAATTGCTCTGCTGCTGAGACTCAGTGCACAGGAAACAGGCATAGCGTGCCAGGGAAATGGGAGCGAGGTGGGTATGTGTTGTTTTTTTCATGCATATAGGATATTTGTAAGTATATAGGACACTATGTGGGGCTCACTCTGTGTATATAGAGGCTATTTGGGGCTCACACTGTATGTATGGAAGCTATGTGGGGCTCACATTGTATATATAAAGGCTATTTGGGGGATTATACTATATATTGGAGGCTATGTGGGGGGCTCATACAGTATATAGTAGGACTATGTGGGGCACATACTGTGTATCAGAGGCTATGTGGGGCACATGCTGTATATAAGGCTATGAGGCTCACTCTGTATATAGTGAGGCTATGTGGGGGCTCAAGCAGTATGTAGGGTGGATATGTGAGGCTCATGCTGTTTATAGGCAGCTTTATGGGGCTTACACTTTATATGGAGGCTATGCAGGGCTCATACTTCATATAGGAGTCTATATGGAGGCTCACACTGTGAAAAGGACTCTATGTGGCTTTTCATTCTATACATAAAAGTCTATGTCTTTTATCAATTTTTGGCCAAATATTCTGATTTTAAAAATTCAAAAATTGTAAACCCACCTTCAAAGCTGTGAATTCATTTTTTCTGTGCGTGTGTTAGGGGTCGAGTTCCCACCTCTGCACAGAGGGAATCTCGAACTACCTCTACTGCGCTCTCCCATTCTTCTCCAGCCTGGTGCTGTGCGGATGGTTTCTGCTGCATTCCCTGGCTCAGCCATTGTAGCCAGTACTGGTCAGCGGCGAGCAGACGTCTCTGGGACTAAGTCCTGCTTTTTCCCTTCTGAGCATGCCCAAGGTAAGACCTCTCATTGGAGGTCAGGGGTCACATGCTCAGGTACTGCTGCAGCTCCCATTGGTCCTCTAGGAAGGTCCTGAAGTTGCTCTGGTATTGTAACAGCTTCCATTGGTCCTCTAGGAAGGTCCTGAATCTGATGCAGCTATAAAAAGTTTGCATGGCCGCACAGCCATGCGCTAGTATTACTTCATGTTATGAGCTTGCTATTTGTGGTCACGCCTGTATGTGGATAGGCTTTGGCTGAAATAAGCCCCTATTACCGGCACCTCCGGTGAGGAGTTTGTATGTATGTACTCAGGGCTGGCTAATAGCCACTAGAATTCCGGTTCCACCAGAGAGGAGTGTTTGTGTGCTTCTCTGTGTGCGTGACCACCAACTGCCATCAGCTCAGCAGTTAGCTGTGTTCCTCTGTGACGCTAACAGGGCACAGCGTGTTCTTATCAGTGCGACTCAGTGAAGTAACAATATAGTGCCGTCATCTTCTAGCAGCAGGTTCTCTCCTGCACGGTGGACCCCGGGCTGCGAACGCACCAATTATAACATCTATATTAACTCGGTGCGTTCCGCCAGTCCTTACAATGTGAGACTGTCACATGGTTACAAAATAACTACATCTACAATACAGTACATATAAAGCAATCACATAGCCACAGTTAAATGAGACTAGTAATGAGTTATAACACATGTTGATGACTGTCAATAGCCTCTTGTGCATGCTCTTGTAGAGTTTTTCTTCCTTCCAGTGCTACCATAATACCAAACTCTTGGCACCTTGATCCATTGTTTAGATTTTAGTTTTGAAGTTGAGAAGCAGCAGAACATGGGTAATTGGTATTATTATTGATTTTCATGATTCATTACAATCTCTTGAGCTATTCAGAATTTTACAAAGTGGTATAATGATTTTATTCTTCATGTGATTCATAAGCCAGTATGTAGAACGATCTGTAGATTATCATTATTACTATGAGTAGTACTTCTATAATATTTGCAGCATCAAATTTAATTAGTCAAATACACATTTTGTTTTGTGAATTTAGCATGTGACTTAGAATATCAGAATTGAGAATTGATAGCAAATCCATAGTTACTTCCAGACAGCCATTAGACTATTAAACATTTGTGGCCAGTCTGCATTATATTCGGCAGTGATGTTCTAAAATGTAACTGCATATTGTATTGCTGCTGTGCAGAGGTGTATATGTAGCCCTTCCTGCACCTGGGCCAAAGGATCAGCTTGGTGCCCCCCTCTGATTTCTGCCCTCTATAATATCCTCAGATTTCTGTCCCCATAATGTCCTCAGATTACTTCTTCCCCCATAATGTCATCAGATTTCTTCTGCCCCATAATGTCCTGATTCCTGCCCCCATCCCCCCCCCCCCCTTCCTGGGTGCAGTTGCATGTGGTGGAGAAATCTGAGGAACATATGGGGGAGGATGAGGGCAGAAATCAGGACATTAGGGGGGCAGAAGAAATCTGAGCACATAATGGGGGCAGAAAACAGGACATTGCACTCATCAAGCACCCTGGCCTTGCTTCAGTCCTCACATAGTAGTATATAGCACAGCCCACATAGTAGTATATAGCACAGCCCACACAGTAGTATACAGCACTGCCCACACAGTAGTATACAGCACTGCCAAGACAGTAGTATACAGCACAGCCCACACAGTAATATACAGCACAGCCCACATAGTAGTATACAGCACTGCCCACACAGTAGTATACAGCACAGCCCACACAGTAGTATACAGCACAGCCCACATAGTAGTATACAGCACTGCCCACACAGTAGTATACAGCACAGCCCACACAGTAGTATACAGCACTGCCCACACAGTAGTATACAGCACAACCCACTCAGTAGTATATAGCACTGCTCACATATTAGTATACAGCACTGCCCACATAGTATATAGCAGCCCATGTAGTATATATTGCAGCCCATGCAGTATATAACACAGCCCACGTAGTATATAACACAGCCCATGTAGTAAATAGCAGCCCATGTAGTATATAGCAGCCCATGTAGTATATAGCAGCCCACGTAGTATATAGAAGCCCACGTAGTAAATAGCAGCCCACGTAGTATATAGCAGCCCACATAGTATATAGAAGCCCACGTAGTACATAGCAGCCCACGTAGTTTATAGCAGCCCACGTAGTATATAACACAGCCCACACAATATATAAGAGCCCATACTTTGTCCTCCCAGCCAGGCTCTGCATCCCTGCAATCCTTTGCTCCAGGTGGCAGGTGCTGCACACTTCCTGTTTGGCAATGCGTGGCTCATTCTCCGGGCACTGGATGGTCGGAAGTCACTGCACATCCATGGCGATGCATTGTGGGCGCCTCTCCAGCAGCTGCGAAAGTCCCAGAGTTCCGTGCCGCCTCCTCTCTTCTAGCATGCATCGCAGGCTCTCCAGCAGCTGCAAAAGTCGCAGAGCTCTGTGCTGCCTCCTCTCTTCTAGCGTGCACCTCAGGCCGCAGATGTATGCCTCAGGGGCCTCATGAAGGATTAAGAACATTCTTGGGAACCGACACGCAGCACTTTCTCTGAGCCGGCTGTCAATTTGACAGCCGGCTCAGAGAACGGAAGCATCTCAGTGTGTGGGCGGCAGAATTCCACCGACGGGGAGCCTCCTCCATGAAACGCCACATCAGGTGGCCTGCTGGCACCCCCCTGCAGGCTGCGCCCGGGACACATGCCCCGGCTGCCCCCCCTGGATAAGTCACTGCAGCTGTGCAAGATTATGTAGCTGCACAATCAGAAATCCATCTGTCAGACACAGCCGGACTCCTAATAGAAAAGCCAGAGATGCTCTATCTTTTCTATTAGTGTTTACACAGAGCTGAACAAGCTCTGACAATGTTTCTTTCTGGGATGGACACAAATAGAAGAAGGCCCTTTTGCAACAACAATATATAGGCATTTTGTAGTCAAATAGTTAATCAAAATGCACCCTATTATTTGTTTGTGCCAGATGCTGTTTGCAACTTTGGGCCTCCAAAATTCTTGGACCCTTGAGTGGCTGCATAAGTTGCACCAATGGTATGTTTTACCCTTCTCCAGACCCAGTCACCTCTGCTATGCAGGCAGGAGGCAGAACTTTCCTTGTTAGTGGGGCCTAACATATCAACCCAAATTATAGCTGAGATCTTATTTTTTTCCCACTTTTCAACACATTGAGTGTTAGTATTGAAAACTACAACACCTCCTACAAAGAGAAATGGATGAAAAATTAAACAGCAGAAAGGAAAAATAGCCAAAATAGCCGAAACCTTAAAGAACACATCTCAGTGGATTTTTTAATTGCCATTGCTCTACTGATTTTGGAACAGTTAATTTTCTCCCGTAATGATCATGCAAATTCTCCCTTTGACCGACTGGGCATCCTGTATGCCACATACATTTTTTGTGGGCATGGCAGTGTTTTGATTGGCTAGCTTCAAAGGAAAAATAGCAAACAGCCACAGAGAAGATGTCTAGCATAAAAAACTAAATAAATATTTATATATATTTTTGTAATCAATCGCACCTTTAATGCATTCAATTAAAATGATACACTGATTTGTATCATGATATTGTGTCTCGCATAAAAATATATAAATAAAAAATGTCTATTTATTTATTTATATTTTTAGTCCACCATATAATGATATAAATTAATGCATCCTTTTATTTTGATGCATTAAAGTTGCGTTTGATTGATATATAATTTTAAGCTTAAACCTATGGGGAGAAAAGTGCTATTTGTTGTTGCGTATTATTATGTATAATTATAGGGCACGGCCATATCTCACATTTATTTACAGCACAATCTGTATGTGAATGTTAACTATAAATGCATGGAATTAGGCTGCCTTTAATCACCATAGGCAGTTATGAGTTCATTAAAGAGGAAATCAAAAAAAGTCAATTATTTTCTTTTGCGCCCAAATTAAGCCTACACAGTTAATTTCTAAATCAATGCTCATTTACTGTAGTTTAGCTGGGAAACACATCTATATGAATGGATATTATCCTTCCAGATGTATAAAGCACAAGCGATTTAGCTTCAGCACATGTAATGCATGTATCAAGGACATTGTTTCACATTGTAACTTGATTATACATAGAATACTGTCCATGTGCATCCATGACAAGTGCGAAAACTGATTTCATGCTTTTTATTACATCCTTCAGTTTTCTTAAGGCACATACAGTATAATGCCTAAATTATAGCATCATAGGTTCATGGATAAAGGGTTTTCATAACACAATTTATAAGGTATTATTACATATATTGTATATACAAAGAACTCGTCAGCTCTAATGAAAAAATTATTTTGTAAATAATTGTATTTTCCGTTTAACCTCAAGTCTAGAGCATCATTACAATGTTGAGCTCTTCTGCTCTATCTTTTAGAAATTTAAGGCACCACTGCATTATCTTTTTTGTATAAATCAGGTTTATTAAAACATATAATACAAGGGTACCATCAAATGATTCAGCAGATTACCAAATAATGGTTGCATCTTAATTAAGGATTATAATATAGCATCTCCATAAGTCAGCATAGGTCTGTAGCCTGTCAAATGATACTACTGGCAGTAAAGTATTGTAAAATATTGTTAGTAAAAAAAGAATAAAAATATTTAATAACACTTTCAAACAGATTAATGATAATTATTCAACAGGAGATAAAGAAAATTGTGTCTAGATAGAGGAATACAAACATAGAAAGTAGAGAGAAAGAGAGATAGAATAGGAGGGGAAGAGAGAGAGAATGAGAATTGGGGAGGGGGGTGGGACATGTAGGGAAGGGAACAAAGCCGTCCCGTCATTCCAACGACTGAATGACATATTGACAATGCAATCCGGAAGTGTGTTAATGCTTAAATCGTCAGGATCTTAAGAGCCAAAGATCTAACTCAGGTGTCTCCCTAAACGCAATCCACGGGGATCATGTATTACACATTTTATCTGTATTACCTGAGCTCTGACTTATCATATTGCTCCATTCTGTAGATAAAGTTGAGTTCTGCTACAAACTCGGCACGGGAAGGAAATTTCTCCTGTTTCCAATATGAAGAACCAGGTTCTTGACAGCAGTAAGGAAGTGTCTTAGCAAGCCCCTTTTGAACCTAGAGACTGACAGATCGCATAGAGACAACAGAGCCAGACCCGCTGAAGGCTGGATCTGTGTAATTGACAAATTATACAAAGTACACAAATGAGTACATAGGAGCCCACTTCTTTTAGACATCTCCAGCAAGTATCGGGAGTTGAGGAGAACACAGTATGTACCATGGAAGGACACCTATATCACCTCATCAGAATCTTATAGTTCCTCTCCTGTGATACCACACACAACGATGACCTAAATGTAAAAAGGAGGATTTTTGCTCTATCTTCAGATGACCCAAATCAGCCTCCCATTTTAGAAAGAACGTTGGGTGACCCTGTGGTGAAATCCCCTCCTCTTGGAAGATTTTATACAACAATGAAACAGTATGGTCTGGAGGGTTTGTTGATATACATAGCATCTCAAAGGGGAATAATGGTCTACCAATATTGGTTTGTTTCACCAGTGTATTAATGAAACCCTTTAGTTTTTCATAAAAGAACCACGCATCTGAAGGTGGCTCTTCATCTAAGAAAATTTCCTGGAGAGACTTCATCCCTGTTTGTTTTAAGTAGTCATGAATAATAGGTTTGGTGTATCTCCTCCTGTTTAGGTATATCTCTCTATGTAGTCCCACGGGAAAGGCAGGGTTATCATATATTGGAATCAGTGGGCCCAGGAATGAGGTGATCTGAGGGCCCCTACCCCTGATTTTGATAAAAGATAACAAGTTTCCGGTGAGAAAGGGCAAGGGAACATCCACTCTCCTCCCCACCCGAAGACCAAAGAACCATCTGGGAGTCACAACCACTAAGATCATTTTCTAGGTTAACCCATTTTTTGCTATTTTTGTTATGGTAAAAGTCTAGGATACAGGTTCCTAATGAAGCGTAACTATAAATTGCGAGATTTGAAAGACCCAGACCACCTGTTTGTTTAGACCTGCTCAACGTTGAATATGATATACGTGCCCGATTGTGAGACCAGATACATTGAGTGATCATCTGTTTGAGGCGAGAAAAAAAGGAAGCAGGCAAGTGTAGGGGTATTGTTTAAAAATAGTATAAGAGATATGGCAGAAGGTCCATTTTAATTATGTTAATCCTACCCAACCAAGATAACTGGAGTCTATGCCATCTCTCCAGATCCGATTTGGCTTTCTGTAAGGCTATTTTGAAATTTGCTTCAAAAAGTTGAGTTATTTTAGCTGTAATTTTAATGCCTAGGTAATTGAGAGAATCAAAACGCCATTTGAATGGGAAAGCTATCCTCAATTGGTGAATCAGAGGGAGTTGTATTGATATATTTAAAATTTCTGATTTGTGGGAGTCCTTCTTAAAATTACTCAGAAGGCCAAATTTATGTAGTTCTGAAATAATGTTAGGCAGACTCGTAGACAGAGAAGTGACATATAAGAGAATGTCATCTGCAAAGAGTGCTAGTTTATGTTCCTCTGACCTTAATTTTATTCCCTTGATTGAGGAGTTATTTCGCAGTGCTATAGCCAGATGTTCCATTGTTAATATATAAAGGAGGGGCGAGAGTGGGCACCCCTGTCTCGTACCATTCCCCACCGAAAACGTATTTGAAAGTGCACCATTGACCTTGACCTGAGCACTGGGAGAAGTATACAGGGCAGTGATCCTACGCATCATGTTTTCTTTTAAGTCAATTCCCTCTAAAACCTGGAAAATGAACTCCCAATGTAGCCGGTCAAAGGCTTTTTCAGCATCAATTGACATGATGCATAGGGGCTCCCCCTCCCTACTCGCCCTGTCAATCAAATAAATAGTTCTAATTGTATTATCCCTCGCCTCCCGACCCAGGACAAAGCCAACCTGATCTTGATTTATCATTTTTGGCAAGAGAGGGCTTAATCTGTTGGCTAACATCTTTGCGTATATTTTAATATCTATATTTATCAAAGATATCAGACAATTGCTGCACATACAAAGATCTTTACCAGGTTTAGGAAGTATCGTGATATGTGCCGTAAGGGCCTGTGAGGGAAAGAAACCCCCCATTGAGACAAAGTTACAGACCTCTGAGAATATTGGGCTTAATACCGTGGAAAACGTCTTAGAAAAGCCAGCTGAGTACCCATCTGGGCCTGGACTCTTCCCTTGTTTGAGGTCTCCAATAGTTTCAGATACCTCTTCCACTGAAAAATCCCTCTCCAGTTCAAGCAATTTATCCTCCGATAGTAAAGGTAATTTGTTTTGAGGCAAGTAAAATTTGATTTTGTTGCGGAGAGATTGTAGTGGTGCATCTTTGTAATGTCCCGCTATATTATATAAGGATTTATAATAGTCGCTGAAGCTGGAAAGAATATCTTTAGTACTATACACTTTTTCCCCATTTTATTTTTTAGTAAACGGTATGTAGGTATGTGGAATGCGTTGTTTAAGAGATCTTGCCAAAAGTTTACTGGAGGGCATTCTAAGGGATGCTATACTGGAGTATCTGAAGAGGAATAACCTCATGACCCAGTATCAGCACGGGTTTACTAGGGACCGTTCATGTCAGACTAATTTGATCAGTTTCTATGAAGAGGTAAGTTCCAGATTGGACCAAGGGAACCCAGTGGATGTAGTGTATATGGACTTTTCAAAAGCTTTTGATACGGTGCCACACAAAAGGTTGATACATAAAATGAGAATAATGGGGATAGGGGAAAATATGTGCAAGTGGGTTGAGAGCTGGCTCAGGGATAGGAAACAAAGGGTGGTTATTAATGGAGCACACTCGGACTGGGTAGCGGTTAGCAGTGGGGTACCACAGGGGTCAGTATTGGGCCCTCTTCTTTTTAACATATTTATTAATGACCTTGTAGGGGGCATTCAGAGTAGAATTTCAATATTTGCAGATGACACTAAACTCTGCAGGGTAATCAATACAGAGGAGGACAATTTTATATTACAGGATGATTTATGTAAACTAGAAGCTTGGGCTGATAAATGGCAAATGAGCTTTAATGGGGATAAATGTAAGGTCATGCACTTGGGTAGAAGTAATAAGATGTATAATTATGTGCTTAATTCTAAAACTCTGGGCAAAACCGTCAATGAAAAAGACCTGGGTGTATGGGTGGATGACAAACTTAAATTCAGTGGCCAGTGTCAGGCAGCTGCTACAAAGGCAAATAAAATAATGGGATGCATTAAAAGAGGCATAGATGCTCATGAGGAGAACATAATTTTACCTCTATACAAGTCACTAGTTCGACCACACTTAGAATACTGTGCACAGTTCTGGTCTCCGGTGTTTAAGAAAGACATAGCTGAACTGGAGCGGGTGCAGAGAAGAGCGACCAAGGTTATTAGAGGACTGGGGGGTCTGCAATACCAAGATAGGTTATTACATTTGGGGCTATTTAGTTTGGAAAAACGAAGACTAAGGGGTGATCTTATTTTAATGTATAAATATATGAGGGGACAGTACAAAGACCTTTCTGATGATCTTTTTAATCATAGACCTGAAACAGGGACAAGGGGGCATCCTCTGCGGTTGGAGGAAAAAAGGTTTAAGCATAATAACAGACGCGGATTCTTTACTGTAAGAGCAGTGAGACTATGGAACTCTCTGCCGTATGATGTTGTAATGAGTGATTCATTACTTAAATTTAAGAGGGGACTGGATACCTTTCTGGAAAAGTATAATGTTACAGGGTATATACACTAGATTCCTTGATAGGGCGTTGATCCAGGGAACTAGTCTGATTGCCGTATGTGGAGTCGGGAAGGAATTTTTTTCCCCAATGTGGAGCTTACTCTTTGCACATGGGGTTTTTTTGCCTTCCTCTGGATCAACATGTTAGGTTAGGCTATGGGTTGAACTAGATGGACATATAGTCTTCCTTCAACCTTAATAACTATGTAACTATGTAACTATGTAACTATGTAAATATTGTGATTTTTTGAGAAAAAGCTATAATCCCTAGTGTCAGGGTAAAGAACCTTCCAGACGTCTACCAGCCTCATACTATGGAGTTGGGATCTTACTTTGTTGATAGAGGATGGGGTATATGAAGACTTACCTGAAGAGATGTTCACCACAGGGTTAATTGGGGTATTGAAGTCGCCTCCAAGTATCACAGGAGAGGAACCAGCAAACTCATCAAGACGTCTTTTACATTCAGCTCCAAACTGCTGTTGCCCTTGATTTGGAAAATACACATTAGCTATCACAAGTTTGTGTGTTGCTCATGTAATAAGTAGGAAGATGTATCTACCATTTTGTTCGACTAGGGAATCTAAAATCTCTGGTACAAAGGATTTGTGAAAAGCTATTGAGACTCCTTTAGATTTGGAGAATGGATTTTAACTATGGTACCATTTAGGGTAATGCTTTGTGATGCAATATGGTATTGCCCCAGTTTTGAAATGAGTATCCTGGAACAATATCACCGAGACCCGTTGTTTATGACTATCAAATAAAACCTGTCTCCTTTTTTCTGGAGTATTCAACCCCTTTACTTTAAAGGAGAAAATGTAATCTTATCCATTATCTAGGTATTTACCAGTATCCTGCAGTTTCACATTTCCGGATGAATAAAGGATATGCTGGGTTACAAGACAGCTACGTGGGATGGGGAAGGGGTGAGGAGGAGGAGGTGGAGAAGATAAGGTAAAGAGAAATAGAAAGAGAATAAAGAACATAGAAAGAGTATATTGGAGCTGAGACTCCAAACCATTCATTAAATCAGTGTTACCAAGGCAACTGAGCACCTAAACACTTTGTACGGAGGGAGGAAGCCGAAAAAGAGCAGCAACCCCCCCACGTCCCCCACCATCTCCGAAGGGTCCCGGGAGCAACTGAAAATCTCGACTACAGCAAAACATCTAAATATATCATAATAATAAACAAGATCATTTCAACTATAATAACATTAACAAAAAATTACTATTATCTCCTCCGATATACAAGCATGGCCCTGAGAGAAGAAACAATAAAAAGAGAGGTTGAAAAGGGTAAAAATATTAAATGAAAAATCGCTTCATGGCAGATCAGAAGGTCCCCCTTTGGCATTTCGTCTCCCAGACCGATGAACCTTGAGCCATCTTAGAGGAGCATCTGGAAGAATTGGGATCGATGGCCAGTCTGGAAGATCTATTAGAGGAAGTTTAAATGTTCCTAGAAAATTAGCCAAGTCTCCTATATGGCAGAATGAGGCACTTTTACCTCCTTTGAATGCAATCAGTTGAAATGGGAACCTCCATCTGTAGGAGATGTCTCTCTCTCTGAGAACCGCCAGCAAGGGTTTCAAGCCTCTGCGTAGAAATAAATAATGTCTGGATAAATCTGAAAGGAACAAGATTTGGTGACCCTCAAACCGGAGAGGCCCCTTTTTCCTGGAAGCTGTCATGATAGCTTCTTTAACTCTAAAGTAGGGTACCCTACAAATGGCAACTCGAGGACGATTGTCAGACGTGGGTTTAGGGCCAAGGGATCTATGAATCCTGTCAAACTCTATTGTATTATCCTCGCAGTCATCAAGGATATCCAGGAAGATTTTTTGTACTGTGCGATCTAGATCCTGAGGGTTAATGGACTCTGGCAGGCCACGTATACAAATGTTATTAAACCTGTTGCGATTCTCCAGGTCCTCCAAGCCAGATAATATTTCCTCCAATTTCAGAGTGTGATTACTGCATTATTTTTTAATGCAGCACTGGAGTGGGTGCTTCTAATCTATAATACACTTAGCATAATATTTACCCACCATCATCTTCACCTTCTATCGGTGCTGTTCTGATCGGTCTTCTACATTTTATGACCTGCCGGATTGCTCCAGTGTTTTCTGGAGCGAGCTGAAGGTCAATATTTAATCTAAGTCTATGAGAGCCTCGTTCTGCTTCTGAAAGACTTTCATTGAGTGCTTGTGACTGTTACGTTTGATTTCCGGTCAGTCAGAAGTTGTGATCACAACACTGTGCCGCAGAAGCAGAGTGGCGCCAATAGAAGGTGAACATAGAGGTGGTAAGTATAAGTCTATGGTCAGGGACCTTTGATTAGTAGCACCACTCCAGTGCTGAAAAAAATACAACGATGCAGTGGTGATTTAAGTATAAATTGAAAATTGGATGTCACTAGCTGGGGTTGTGTCCTATCTTAACATTGACTGATCACTCCTGACATAGTGTAGTAACACATTCCTTTTCCAAGAAGAATGGTGACACATTCTAATTTATAAAAAAGATTGAGAAGGCATAATAGAGGAATGGAATAATTCAGCAAAAGTGAATCAAATCAAGATTCCCATTAGAGCTGCCATACGTAATGTGGTGGGCAACTCAGTTATTATTAACACTTTTATATTATTGTGGCTTATTTTACAATTAGAAGTTATTTTGTTAATAATGAATGACAATTCCGGCAAATAAGGCAACAGGAAGTGCAGCAATATTGGTTGTATTTGTATTAGCTTTGATTAATAAATAGCAAAGTTAGGAAGTTACGACGCTGATGCAAATTCTATAATCATTATGGACATCCATGTCATTTTTGGAATAATGATAATCACAATAAAGCTGAAAATGGCATTTTTTCAGTAAGTAAAATAAACACAATTAGCAAATATTTATAGCTGAACTTTAAGCAATCCCCTTGTTGCCATAGGACAATGACACCAAAATGCAATGTTTTGTCCTGATAGTCATTTTACTGCAATGTTTTGCATTTGTTTCAGTAATCAGATTTTATCCATTTAAAAGGATTGTCCAATTTGATTTTTAAGATCATCTATATGGACAGAAAAATAATAGAGTGCTGATTCGGCGATTAGTGGCAATCACCCCCAACAAGCAAAACATTTATTCGACCAGTGATTGAATAGTTCATGCCGGCAATAAAATCATCATTCCTGTAGCACATCACAATATTTTGTGCACCTTAAGCAATCGTGTTAATAATTGTTCTGTTCAGTCACATATCTAGACAGACCAATAAATGACTGACATCGTCTTTTATGTAGACAATCAGTGATCGTGTAACAGCCGTGGTCAGCTCGTGAGAATGAGCCATTGGCCTATTAATAATAATCGTACCACAAAATGTCCCTCTTTTATTACCTCTAGCCAATAATGCTGGTTGAATGCTCAATTTCCTTGAATTGCCTTCAAAATGGAAAGCAAACATTACACAGAGACCAATGAATTGCCTGTTTAATAGAAAACATGACAGGTCCACTAGAACACACAAAGGGTCCAATTCATCAAAGTGTTTATGACAGAATTCTGGCTTAAAACACATTGAAATGTTGTGATTGTTTTGCCAACATGAAGTTATACCTAAATTTGCGGACTTATGGCAATTTCATACCAGCTCTGCCAAGATGGAGCTGGAGTATACATAGCATTGCCCACCTGACAAATTCATTAGAACTTGCGGTGTTCCTTAGACCAACAATGTTACTCCAGTCAGTCATGGTTCTACCCCTCAGTGTGTCTGGAATACAGTTACTGACAGCTCGGCAGTCCAATCTGGTAAAAGGGCATGCTGAAGCTGTCAGTTCTTAGATTAACAACTCAGCCATCCAATGTAGTGCAGGGGCATGCTAAGCTATCAGTGTGTTGATTGACAGCTCAACTATCCAATCAGAGACTGGGAAACATTGGCTGTCTCCAAGTTTTCATTATTCTAGATGATTGACTTGCTACTAAACTGTGCTGTTTCTTCCAGACCTATGCCAGACATACATTCAACTTGCTTGGTTTGTTTCCTGTGTGCCTGTAGGTTGATATTTTGTTGCTTGACCTAGGACCTCATTCTGACCATCCGTCTCTTTAAACACTTCTACTCTGATCCACCTGGTATATGCTCCTGGTATTCTGACCTCGAAACATTAACTGACTATGCGTTTGTCTCCTCCTTCTGTTTATGAGGTACCCTCCTGGCTTCTGACCTTGGACTTCTTGACTATCCTGACTCATGGCTTGGCTGTGAGAAGTGGCTAGCATCACACAGACCCTGATTAGAGTAAAATTTCTGGTGAAGCACATAGAAGCGCATGCCATTGATAAGATGTGCTGAATGCATTAAGTGATATGCGCCTCTTAAAGAGTTAATGCTAGTCTTAATTAACTTGGTGCCAAAGTCTTTAAATGTCCTATTGACTATTCAATGCAGAATGGTCTACAACAGCTTTATGAGGCCCACAATTCAGAAGTTATAGAGCTGATAGTTATGGTAATGCAAATTTATAACCTTTTAAAATAACATGGACCTGCTCTCTTAAGATATTATTTAATAAATGTACTTTTTAATGTTAATGAAATTCCTTTCTTTAATTACCAATGGTTATTATGAAATATGTGGCATGAATCTGCTGAGTCTGCTGTATTTCAAATACATGAAAAGTTTTTAAGAACAGTGAAAGAGGCAGTAACTTTTTACAGTGTGTCGAGCAGTTATGTGCCTCATTTATCAACCTGAGAAAAGGCTAGTGGTGATCTACTTGCTGCCATACATATGCTGTATTCAGTAACAGATATACTGTAAGCTAGAAACTTTTTCAAAATGTAAGCCTAAAATAAACATTTGAAATATTTGAGAAATAATAGTTCGCTACTGGATATGATGCTATTGTGTTCCAATTTTCATACCACTCAAGGGCCTTCATAGTCTAAATCACACACCAACAAACACACAGATGTTTAGATGTACTGATCTCCTGATAGGTTGAGACAAAAGGTAAAGCAAAAATCACACAGCTGTAACTACAGTAGGTGCAAATGTAGAAGATCCAACTAGACCTTTGCATCCTCTGAGACATTTATCAGTTTAGGATGTGAGCTAATGAGAGTTCCAATTTTCCCCACAACCTCTAATGTCAGCTGTTAGAACTTTGCAAGACTGTTTATGTAATTTTAGTTAGTCCTTGCTTGCTAAAAGAAGCCACTGACAAAAATAACAAATAAAGGTTAGCATCCCAAGAGTAACACAGTTTCACAAGAGCAAATTCTCTGACAATTCCAGTGCCTAAGGGGTAATTCTCACAACTTTTCAGTCTTTCAGTTCCTGCTTTCTTATAAGAAGGGCTTGAGCGACAATTCCAGTGAGTAGGAAACCTGCAGTAGAACCATAAAGCTCAGCACAAGTCCTGCTGTAACACATTCAGCTATAAGGGGGATTGCACTGCTATGTACACTGCTTTTACTATATTTACACATAGAGATAACGACATTTGAACAAGCACACAGCTAACAACAGCGAAAGTTGTGATTTCACAGGATTAGTGAGGAGCGAGTGTACTCGTTGCTCTGGTTTTTTCCCGAGCACGCTCGGGTGATCTCCGAGTATTTGTTAGTGTTCGGAGATTAAGTTTTCATCGCCGCAGCTGAATAATTTACAGCTACTAGACAGCTTGATTACATGTGAGGATTCCCTAGCAACCAGGCAACCCCCACATGTACTCCGGCTGGGTAGTAGCTGTAAGTCATCAGCTGAGGCGATGAAAACTTAATCTCCGAACACTAACAAATACTTGAAGATCACCCAAGCAACAAGTACACTCGCTCAACACTACACAGGATATGTTCAGCTTGTCAGGAGGGGAGGGAGGTGAGCAGTTAACCGTTGAATAAAAATCAATGGGCTGGTGTGAGCTAACTTGTAGGTTAAGAGTTAACTCCTCTAACTGGGGTCTGGTTGAGACTAGTGGTCGAGTCCCATGGAAACCAACTGTACTGTATGAAAGACAAAATTGCAGAATGACAGCATATGCAAAAAGCAAATCAATTGCAAAGTTGCTTTTTTTCATGCTGCTTAACTATTTAAAGTTATTTAATATATTGAGAATACCCCTTTAAAGCTTTCTTACCCCTTTAAAGCTTTCATCACCTTGGCACTGAAAAGTAACAATATTTTTCTCATGTACAGTCATGCTAACAGCTGCAATCAATATGCCCCTCGCTTCCTTCTTTAATCAGATTAAAATTTCATTCCCTCAGCTTCCAGTATATCAAGCTCAGTGGCCTGGGTAGTGCAATGATAGTTTGATGTCTCTCTTACCTCTCCACCCAGGTAGACTGTCTATATACGAGAAATGTATGATTGGTAAATATGAATGGAATTGAATTTTATACATATTTTATAAAAAAAAACTGTATTCTCCAGAATGCAGACTTTTTGTAATTAGCTTTGCAAATTCATTAAAATAGCAACTGGCTGGCCATCATTTTCCTAAACCTTAGAGGGCCAGGAAAAGGTTAAAAATAAAATAATACTACTAATAATAATAATACTCACCTGCCCACTCACCTCTCCGACCACTTCCACTGCTCACTCTCCCTATTCAATTGGCAGAAAATACATTTTCTGCAAATCAAATTTCCCAGTCAATTCTGCGCGATTTGGCGAATTTGAATCTTAGCATGTCTGATGAATTATAATGGTTATATTTCAATGCCAGGCTGGAGGTGTTAATTTAGCAATTTGATACTTTGGCTTCTGATGCTGTGAAAGTTCACAACATTTTTTGAATAACTCCTCTACAGCACATTCATTTTCAGATTCGTTCAGATTGTTTCAGATTTGTTTGTTTGGATGGTAAACATATCATTCATTCTCTGAGCTGAAATATCCTGCATGTCTATTGCTCCAGTCCCTGACAGCAAGCAGCTTGGATGGTATCTGAGTCATTCTATCTTCGGCATTGAATCCTGCATGTATCTATATATGTAAACATATCATTCATTCTCTGAGCTGAAATATCCTGCATGTCTATTGCTCCAGTCCCTGACAGCAAGCAGCTTGGATGGTATCTGAGTCATTCTATCTTCGGCATTGAATCCTGCATGTATCTATATATGTTAGTCATACTATTATGCCTTTGTGTTTATAGATATTTAACTCACTTTTGCATGTCCTTACTCAGAGAGATCACATAACTGTTTCAAAGTGCTTTATGATCCATGTAGACCTGGACATTTGTTTATCTGATCACTACATTTATTGTGTCCTGTTGTCTCAACTGAGTTAGATTGATTGCTAACGAGCTTTAACACAAAAAAAAAAAAAAAAAGAGATCTAAGGGCTAGCCTTCTATAAATGTAGATGTAGCTTGGGGATGCATTCGTGCAGGGGTGCATTCGTGCACTGTTATTCGTGTATTTTTTATTCAAAGTACTTTTTTTTCTAAGTACTCGGCAGTTATAACATGGCAGTTAGACAGGGCAGGAGACAGGTAAGAAAAACTAAATCTAATCCATATTCACTTGAAACAGCACAAATACTCACCATATTTATTTGTATCATCTATATTCTGGCTGCTGCTACGTCCCCTTCTCCATGCGAGTGGCGGTGGTGTATCGTCCTCCCGGCCCCTCTCATCAGTTCCTGGATCACTTTGCCACCTGGCTTCCACACTTTCTCTCCTGTGACACCCCTACCCTTATCATGGGTGATTTCAACATCCCCATTGCCTCTCCCCTCTCCCCATCTGCTTCTCACCTTTTATCTCTATCCTCCTCTTTTGGCCTCTCGCAGCATACTAACTCTCCAACACATGAAGATGGAAACTCCCTTGACTTGGTCTTCTCCCGACTTTGCTCAGTGGATGACTTCACAAACTCCCCTCTCCCGCTCTCTGACCACAACCTTCTTTCATTCTCTATCAAGAACTGCCATCCCGCTCAGGTCACCCCCACTTTCCACACCTATAGAAACATACAGGCCATTAACACCCAGAAACTTATGATGAACTTGCAGTCCTCATTGGCCCCTATTTCCTCCATCTTATGTCCTGATTCTGCATTGAAGCATTACAATGAAACCCTGCAAAGTGCTCTGGATGAAGCTGCTCCTCCTATACATAAAACAACTCGGCACAGACGGCAACAACCGTGGCACACGCTGCAAACACGTTTCCTGCAGCGGTGCTCCAGGTGCGCAGAACGTCTGTGGAGAAAATCTAATCTACCCGAAGATTTCATCCATTATAAGTTCATGCTAAAGACATACAATTCTGCCCTTCACCTCTCCAAACAAACCTACTTCAACACCCTCATCACCTCCCTGTCCAATAACCCTAAACGTCTCTTTGACACGTTCCAGTCCCTACTCAACCCAAGAGAGCAGGCCCCAACCACGGATCTCCGTGCTGACGATCTGGCCAATTACTTCAAAGAAAAAATTGACCACATTCGACAGGAAATCATCTCCCAATCTCTTCATACCATGCACTGTCCTCCCTCCCCCACTGCATCTAGTTCACTCTCTGACTTTGAAGCAGTTACAGAAGAAGAAGTAAGCAGGCTCCTTGCATCTTCGCGCCCGACCACTTGCACCAGTGACCCCATTCCGTCACATCTCCTCCAGTCCCTTTCCCCGGCTATCACCTCTCACCTAACAAAAATATTCAACCTTTCCCTCACTTCCGGTATTTTTCCCTCCTCATTTAAGCATGCCATCATACATCCATTACTTAAAAAACCATCCCTCGATCAAAACTGTGCCGCTAATTATAGACCTGTCTCTAATCTTCCCTTCATCTCTAAACTCCTCGAACGCCTGGTCCACTCCCGTCTTACCCGCTATCTCTCAGATAACTCTCTTCTCGACCCTCTTCAATCTGGCTTCCGCTCTTTACACTCTACTGAAACTGCCCTCATTAAAGTCTCTAATGACCTACTAACAGCTAAATCTAATGGTCACTACTCCATGCTAATTCTCTTGGATCTCTCTGCAGCATTTGACACTGTGGATCATCAGCTCCTCCTCACTATGCTCCGCTCCATCGGCCTCAAGGACACCGTTCTCTCCTGGTTCTCCTCCTATCTCTCTGACCGATCCTTCACTGTATGTTTTGCTGGTTCCTCCTCCTCTCACCTTCCCCTTACTGTTGGGGTTCCTCAAGGATCAGTCCTAGGCCCCCTACTCTTCTCGTTGTATACTGCCCCTATTGGACAAACAATCAGTAGATTTGGTTTCCAGTACCATCTCTATGCTGACGACACCCAATTATACACTTCTGCTCCCGATATCACACCGACCTTTTTAGAAAACACCAGTGATTGTCTTACCGCTGTCTCTAACATCATGTCCTCCCTCTATCTGAAACTAAACCTGTCAAAAACTGAACTCCTCGTGTTCTCTCCCTCTACTAACCTACCTTTGCCTGACATTGCCATCTCCGTGTGCGGTTCCACCATTACTCCAAAGCAACATGCCCGCTGCCTTGGGGTCATCCTTGATTCTGACCTTTCATTCACCCCCTACATCCGATCACTGGCTCGCTCTTCTTACCTGCATCTCAAAAACATTTCTAGAATTCGCCCTTTTCTTAATTTCGACTCTGCAAAAACTCTGACTGTTTCACTTATTCATTCTCGTCTGGACTATTGTAACTCTCTACTAATCGGTCTCCCTCTTGCAAAACTCTCCCCGCTCCAATCTGTCCTGAATGCTGCAGCCAGGATCATATTCCTCACCAACCGTTACACCGATGCCTCTACCCTGTGCCAGTCATTACACTGGCTACCCATCCACTCCAGAATCCAGTACAAAACTACTACCCTCATCCACAAAGCACTCCATGGCTCAGCACCACCCTACATCTCCTCCCTGGTATCAGTCTACCACCCTACCCGTGCCCTCCGCTCCGCTAATGACCTCAGGTTAGCATCCTCAATAATCAGAACCTCCCACTCCCGTCTCCAAGACTTTACACGTGCTGCGCCGATTCTTTGGAATGCACTACCTAGGTTAATACGATTAATCCCCAATCCCCACAGTTTTAAGCGTGCCCTAAAAACTCATTTGTTCAGACTGGCCTACCGCCTCAATGCATTAACCTAACGATCCCTGTGTGGCCTATTTATAATAAAAAAAAAAAAAATAAAAAAAAGGTTCCTCGCATCATGTTCTCATACACTTTATGCAGTATTAGCCCTCTGTGTCTGTACTGCTACATACTTAGGCAGGTAACTGGTTCATGCAGCTTTACATGAACACCTGAGCCTTACACTATAGCTGGTCTGAATAACTAAAGCAATTGTTACCATCCACCTCTCGTGTCTCCCCTTTTCCCCATAGTTTGTAAGCTTGCGAGCAGGGCCCTCACTCCTCCTGGTATCTGTTTTGAACTGTATTTCTGTTATGCTGTAATGTTTATTGTCTGTACTAGTCCCCTCTATAATTTGTAAAGCGCTGCGGAATATGTTGGCGCTATATAAATAAAATTATTATTATTATTATTATTCTACATCTTATCCTTGACCTGTTCAATGACTTGACCAAATGACCCCAGTCTATTTTTCAGTCTAAATAGCAATAAGCATAAGCTCTACCAGCCTCATATACCACAGTAACTAGTTTGGTTAGATTTCAGTTGATATCAATTATGGCCTAATGATTGATTCTTGTACTGGCTATGTGACCAGGAAAGTCTATGCCTCCATGATGCAGTCCCGAGTGAATTGGAATTACCTTTGCTTTTGTGACCTGACTTTGCAACAAGTATACACTCTTCTAGAAGGAATTACTACATTTAAAAATGGTAAAAATAAGATGACACTTTTGTCCCATGATCTAATTATGCCAAATACATTTCAGGAGAATTTGAATTTATCAGGTCATGAGACAAATTGATTCTAGTCAGAATATGGTATATGAAAAGCTGTAAAAATTGAAAAACAAATTATATAAATTAAGTGAAGACAGTTAACACCGTTTTTATCTGTGTGCATTTTATAGGCAAAGTCAGGTTTATGAAGTTTATGTCCTCATTTTTGAGCCTGAAGCATAGAGAGACAATGCAACCTATGTAACCTCTACAAAGTTACATGAAGAGCTGACACTGAAATTCCAAATGAGTTCACCCAGTGAGGGCAGTTTTCATATCATTAAGCTGCTCTTTCAAACATTTCAAGAGTTCTCCATTTCCTTCCTTGGCTTCAGTGACTAATGTCAAGGTTTACCAGCAGACAAAAAGTAGGAAAATACTGGTACCAATCAGTGTCGCGGCTTCTCTCATGAAATCTGTTATTAATAATAATAATCTTTATTTTTATATAGCGCTAACATATTCTGTAGCGCTTTACAGTTTGCACACATTATCATTACTGTCCCCAATGGGGCTCACAATCTAAATTCCCTATCAGTATGTCTTTGGAATGTGGGAGGAAACCGGAGAACCCGGAGGAAACCCACGCAAACACGGAGAGAAGATACAAACTCTTTGCAGATGTTGTCCTTGGTGGGATTTGAACCCAGGACTCCAGCGCTGCAAGGCTGCAGTGCTAACCACTGCGCCACCATGCTGCCCGTTATTAAAAGTATCTTGCAATATACAGTATACTAGCTATTGAACCCGTTCTATGCCCGGGTGGCGAGCATTTATGTTGGCATATGGTCTCCATCCTGGTATGTGTTGCTTCCAGCCTGCACCCTAATCTTGTCATGTGCTGCTACCATCTTGTGCCCCCATCCTGTCATTTGCTTCTCCCATCCTGCGCCCCCATCCTGTCATGTGCTGCTCCCATCCTGTGCCCCGGTTCTGTCATGTTCTGCTCCCATCCTGCGCCACCGTTCTGTAATTTGCTGCTCCCATCCATATGCCCCATACGCTGCTCCATAAAGGTTGATGGCCCCCATAAGATGCTCCATAGTATATGCCTCATATACTGCTCCATTACGGTTGATGGCCCCCATAAGATGCTCCATAGTATATGCCTCATATGCTGCACCATTATGGTTGATGCCCCCCATAAGATGCTCCATAGTATATGCTTCATATGCTGCACCATTATGGTTGATGGCCCCCATAAGATGCTCCATAGTGTATGCCTCATATGCTGCTCCATTATGGTTGATGGCCCCCATAAGATGCTCCATAGTATATGCCCCTTATACTGCTCCATAAAGGTTGATGGCCCCCATAAGATGCTCCATAGTATATGCCTCATATGCTGCTGCATTATGGTTGATGGCCCCCATAAGATGCTCCATAGGATATGACCCGTATGCTGCACCATTATGGTTGATGGCCCCCATAATATGCTCAACAGTATATGCCCCGTATGCTGCTCCATAAAGGTTTATGGCCCCCATAAGATGCTCCATAGTATTATATGCTCCGTATGCTGCTGCAATATATAAAAAAAAATAACCTATCGTCGCTGGGCGCCGAGTGCTGGGGGGCCTGAGCAGGCGGGGATACTGGCGCGCTGTGGGGGTCAGGTGCCGGAGTCGCCACTAGCTAAGGCCCCCGACACTTGCTGTAGTCACCTGTCCCATTCCAGCGCTGCGTGACGCTCCGTTTTCCGGGTCATCTGGCTGTGACTGTTCAGTCAGAGGGCGGCATGCATTAAGTGTGTCATCGCGCCCTCTGAACTGAACGTCACAGGCAGAGAACCCGGAAGACAGAGCGGCATGCAGCGCTGGAACGGGACAGGTGAATATAGCATACTCACCCTCCTGGCACGTACCTGCTTCTCCGTTGGAGATCACGGTGTGCATTCAGTGCTTACGCATACCGCGATCTCCTGGGCTCCATCACTCTGTGGGGTCCAGACTGCGCTGGCGCTTGCGCTTGCGCAATCTATAAAGTCTTCGGACAGAGTGACGCTCCCAGCGTTATATTATAGATTGTTGCTATGCTGTAATTCATGACAAGCAATCTGGCCTTGTTATTAGAATGTTTGAGAAATATAACATTTTAATGAATAATAATTCAGAATTGATTTCTTCTTTAGTTTATATAAAAGGGACACTTTCTTTACGCTAAATACTCTGAACATAGCTGTGATGGATCCCGATAGTAGACTTCTCTTACATTTTTCACAGAAACAAGTATAAAGTGCTGCCATATGTACAGTGGCATGTAAAAATTTCAGCACCCTTGGTCAAAAATTCTGTTATTGTGAACAGTTAAGCAAGTTGAAGATGAAAGGATCTCTGAAAAGCCTAAAGTTAAAGATGACACATTTCCTTTGTATTTTAGGCAAAAAATATATATTTTTTAACTTTTACATTTTAAAAATTACAAAAAGAAAATAGGTCTAAGCAACATTTTTAGGCACCCTGCATGTTTAGTACCTAACCAAACAGAGAACACACAACCGAACAAATGCCCAAAAAATAAATTCAAAATAGATTTATTTATTAATACAAAAATATATACCAATTGGTAGGGGGAAAGAAACCAAAAAAAGGCACAACAACAAGGAGACAGGGCAAAATACAATCCTGCAATGGTAGAATGATGGCGTAATGTAAATAGAAAAAAGAAATAAATATAAAGCCAACCACAGAATTGAAAATATATATATATATATATAGTATAGAAAAAAAAATATATATAAAAGATATATATATATATATCTATATATGTGCACGCACTAAACAAAAATAAAAAATGAATGAAAAATGGGTGATACACCTTTAAAAGAGACCCGAAAGGGTTAACAAAATAAGGCAAATGTGGTGTCTGTAATTACGGTAAGAATCTAAATATATAGAAATGTAAGACCCAATACTTGAAAATAAATGTGGAAATTTGAGCGGCTACATACAATATATGCTAATATGCTTGAATACTAATAAGGAGTACAGGGGACTGCTATATAGATTTGGAGACACTGTGCCATATGACACATAGAGTAATTTCTATTGTTACAGCAAATAGCTGAAATAAAGTGTCTCAAAGCAGGCTTTACCTGTAATTCTGCCCTTCTCCTGGATGTGCCAGTCTCCTTTTAATCCTATTAATCATGCTATTGGATTAATAATGGATAGGTGTCATAATTGACGCCTCTCCATTATTAATCTGGCTTAATGTCACCTTACAATAGCAAGGTGACATTAACCCTTCATTACCCCGTATCCCACTGCTACACGGGAGTGGGAAGAGAGTGGCCAAGTGCCAGAATAGGCACATCTTCCAGATGTGCCTTTTCTGGGGTGGTTGGGGGCAGATGTTTTTAGCCAGGGGGGCCAATAACTGTGGACCCTCTCTAGGCTATTAATATCTGCCCTCAGTCACTGGCTTTACCACTCTGGTGGAGAAAATTGCGCGGGAGCCCACGCCAATTTTTTCCCCGATTTAACCCTTAAATTTAATAGCTACAGCCTCTTGTTGTAATATTTTATTGCACTCTCAATCCACCTGAAGACACTCGACCTGTAACAAATTAAAAATAATAAACCAACATCTCATACCTTCCGTCGATATGTCCCACGATGTAAATCCATCTAAAGGGGTTAAAATATTTCACAGGCAGGAGCTCTGCTATAATGCAGCTGTGCTCGAGCCTGTAAAACCCCGAGGAATGAAGGTAATGTAGGTCAATGACCTGTAGTTACCTTCATTCGCGGTGATGCGCCCTCTGCTGGATGTCCTCATATGAACTCGAGCCTGGGAACGTTTCTGAATATTTTCCCACGCTCGAGGTCATATGAGGACATCCAGCAGAGGGCGCATCACCGCGAATGAAGGTAACTACAGGTCATTGACCTATTTTCCATTCATTCGCTGGTATTTTACAGCCACGAGCACAGCTGCATTAGCAGAGCTCCTGGGTGTAAAATTATTTAACCCCTTCAGATGGATTTACAGTGTGGGACGTGACAGATCATCGGAAGGTATGGGATATTGTTTTTTTTTATTTTTCCTTTGTTACAGAGCGAGGGTCTTCAGGTGGATTAAGAGTCTAATAAAATATTACAACAACCTGTGTCTTTATTTCATTAAAAGTCTTTGTAGTAATGTGTGTGTGTGTTTTTTAACCATTTCATACAATTGGATTAATAATGGATAGGTGTCATAATTGACGCCTCTCCATTATTAATCTGGCTTAATGTCACCTTACAATAGCAAGGTGACATTAACCCTTCATTACCCCATATCCCACCGCTACACGGGAATGGGAAGAGAGTGGCCAAGTGCCAGAATTGGCGCATCTTCCAGATGTGCCTTTTCTGGGGTGGCTGGGGGCAGATGTTTTTAGCCGGGGAGGCAATAACCGTGGACCCTCTACAGGCTATTAATATCTGCCCTCAGTCACTGGCTTTACCACTCTGGCGGAGAAAATTGTGTGGGTGCCCATGCCAATTTTTTCCGCGATTTAACCCTTAAATGTAATAGCTACAGCGCCCAAATTTTGCAAATACACACTACTAACATTAGTAGTGTGGAATATGCAAAAAAATGGGGATATGACATGGTTTACTGTATGTAAACCATGTCTCATATCATGTCGGGTTTAGGAAGGAGAAATAAAAAGCTGGCAATTGAATTACCGGCTTTTCTGCTATATCGCGCTGAAGTAAATATAAATATATATATATACAGTGGGGCAAAAAAGTATTTAGTCAGTCAGCAATAGTGCAAGTTCCACCACTTAAAAAGATGAGAGGCGTCTGTAATTTACATCATAGGTAGACCTCAACTATGGGAGACAAACTGAGAAAAAAAAATCCAGAAAATCACATTGTCTGTTTTTTTATCATTTTTTTTGCATATTATGGTGGAAAATAAGTATTTGGTCAGAAACAAACAATCAAGATTTCTGGCTCTCACAGACCTGTAACTTCTTCTTTAAGAGTCTCCTCTTTCCTCCACTCATTACCTGTAGTAATGACACCTGTTTAAACTTGTTATCAGTATAAAAAGACACCTGTGCACACCCTCAAACAGTCTGACTCCAAACTCCACTATGGTGAAGACCAAAGAGCTGTCAAAGGACACCAGAAACAAAATTGTAGCCCTGCACCAGGCTGGGAAGACTGAATCTGCAATAGCCAACCAGCTTGGAGTGAAGAAATCAACAGTGGGAGCAATAATTAGAAAATGGAAGACATACAAGACCACTGATAATCTCCCTCGATCTGGGGCTCCACGCAAAATCCCACCCCGTGGGGTCAGAATGATCACAAGAACGGTGAGCAAAAATCCCAGAACCACGCGGGGGGACCTAGTGAATGAACTGCAGAGAGCTGGGACCAATGTAACAAGGCCTACCATAAGTAATACACTATGCCACCATGGACTCAGATCCTGCAGTGCCAGACGTGTCCCACTGCTTAAGCCAGTACATGTCCGGGCCCGTCTGAAGTTTGCTAGAGAGCATTTGGATGATCCAGAGGAGTTTTGGGAGAATGTCCTATGGTCTGATGAAACCAAACTGGAACTGTTTGGTAGAAACACAACTTGTCGTGTTTGGAGGAAAAAGAATACTGAGTTGCATCCATCAAACACCATACCTACTGTAAAGCATGGTGGTGGAAACATCATGCTTTGGGGCTGTTTCTCTGCAAAGGGGCCAGGACGACTGATCCGGGTACATGAAAGAATGAATGGGGCCATGTATCGTGAGATTTTGAGTGCAAACCTCCTTCCATCAGCAAGGGCATTGAAGATGAAACGTGGCTAGGTCTTTCAACATGACAATGATCCAAAGCACACCACCAGGGCAACGAAGGAGTGGCTTCGTAAGAAGCAATTCAAGGTCCTGGAGTGGCCTAGCCAGTCTCCAGATCTCAACCCTATAGAAAACCTTTGGAGGGAGTTGAAAGTCCGTGTTGCCAAGCGAAAAGCCAAAAACATCACTGCTCTAGAGGAGATCTGCATGGAGGAATGGGCCAACATACCAACAACAGTGTGTGGCAACCTTGTGAAGACTTACAGAAAACGTTTGACCTCTGTCATTGCCAACAAAGGATATATTACAAAGTATTGAGATGAAATTTTGTTTCTGACCAAATACTTATTTTCCACCATAATATGCAAATAAAATGTTAAAAAAACAGACAATGTGATTTTCTGGATTTTTTTTCTCAGTTTGTCTCCCATAGTTGAGGTCTACCTATGATGTAAATTACAGACGCCTCTCATCTTTTTAAGTGGTGGAACTTGCACTATTGCTGACTGACTAAATACTTTTTTGCCCCACTGTACATATATGTGTCTCAATGACATATACAGTGGGGCAAAAAAGTATTTAGTCAGTCAGCAATAGTGCAAGTTCCACCACTTAAAAAGATGAGAGGCGTCTGTAATTTACATCATAGGTAGACCTCAACTATGGGAGACAAACTGAGAAAAAAAAATCCAGAAAATCACATTGTCTGTTTTTTTAACATTTTTTTTGCATATTATGGTGGAAAATAAGTATTTGGTCAGAAACAAACAATCAAGATTTCTGGCTCTCACAGACCTGTAACTTCTTCTTTAAGAGTCTCCTCTTTCCTCCACTCATTACCTGTAGTAATGGCACCTGTTTAAACTTGTTATCAGTATAAAAAGACACCTGTGCACACCCTCAAACAGTCTGACTCCAAACTCCACTATGGTGAAGACCAAAGAGCTGTCAAAGGACACCAGAAACAAAATTGTAGCCCTGCACCAGGCTGGGAAGACTGAATCTGCAATAGCCAACCAGCTTGGAGTGAAGAAATCAACAGTGGGAGCAATAATTAGAAAATGGAAGACATACAAGACCACTGATAATCTCCCTCGATCTGGGGCTCCACGCAAAATCCCACCCCGTGGGGTCAGAATGATCACAAGAACGGTGAGCAAAAATCCCAGAACCACGCGGGGGGACCTAGTGAATGAACTGCAGAGAGCAGGGACCAATGTAACAAGGCCTACCATAAGTAACACACTACGCCACCATGGACTCAGATCCTGCAGTGCCAGACGTGTCCCACTGCTTAAGCCAGCACATGTCCGGGCCCGTCTGAAGTTTGCTAGAGAGCATTTGGATGATCCAGAGGAGTTTTGGGAGAATGTCCTATGGTCTGATGAAACCAAACTGGAACTGTTTGGTAGAAACACAACTTGTCGTGTTCGGAGGAAAAAGAATACTGAGTTGCATCCATCAAACACCATACCTACTGTAAAGCATGGTGGTGGAAACATCATGCTTTGGGGCTGTTTCTCTGCAAAGGGGCCAGGACGACTGATCCGGGTACATGAAAGAATGAATGGGGCCATGTATCGTGAGATTTTGAGTGCAAACCTCCTTCCATCAGCAAGGGCATTGAAGATGAAACGTGGCTGGGTCTTTCAACATGACAATGATCCAAAGCACACCGCCAGGGCAACGAAGGAGTGGCTTCGTAAGAAGCATTTCAAGGTCCTGGAGTGGCCTAGCCAGTCTCCAGATCTCAACCCTATAGAAAACCTTTGGAGGGAGTTGAAAGTCCGTGTTGCCAAGCGAAAAGCCAAAAACATCACTGCTCTAGAGGAGATCTGCATGGAGGAATGGGCCAACATACCAACAACAGTGTGTGGCAACCTTGTGAAGACTTACAGAAAACGTTTGACCTCTGTCATTGCCAACAAAGGATATATTACAAAGTATTGAAATGAAATTTTGTTTCTGACCAAATACTTATTTTCCACCATAATATGCAAAAAAAATGTTAAAAAAACAGACAATGTGATTTTCTGGATTTTTTTTTCTCAGTTTGTCTCCCATAGTTGAGGTCTACCTATGATGTAAATTACAGACGCCTCTCATCTATTTAAGTGGTGGAACTTGCACTATTGCTGACTGACTAAATACTTTTTTGCCCCACTGTATATATATATATAAAAAACTAAACCCAACTTTGGAGCAAATATCGCTAACCTCCAACCCGATCCCACAGTGGGATCGGGTCGGGTTTCACGAAACCCGACTTTGCCAAAAGTCGGCAACTTTTAAAATTGGCCGATCTGTTTCGCTCAACCCTAGTCTTGCATGCACTACTATTTTGAGGTTTAGCCAGAGATTTTCAATGGTGTTCATATAAGGGGACAGGGAGGGCCATTGTAAATCCTTATATTGGCACCTTTTGACATAGTCCATTGTGGATGTTGACATGTGTTTAGGATCATTATCCAATTGTAGAAGCCATCCTCTTTTCAACTTCCGATTTTTTACAGATTGCATTATGTAATCTAACAGCAGCACAAAGTAGAGAAAGAGACCCAAATTTCTGCAATGTATTACTTAGTTTACTGGGTGCAGCAACTATGACAGAGTCAGCTTTCTCTGCTGCATTCGTACCAGAGCTCAATTGTTGAGTTATGTATAACACCGCCAACACTACAGGTTTCTTTAACATTTACATTTTATTGGGGCAGAGAGCTGCAAATCAATGGAGAGATTGTTGTTGTACTAGGATGCATGAGGCCAGCTGCCCTCTAGTAATAATCTGCTGCTGATAAAACACTGATTGTATTGAAATAGCAAACCATAGTCAGATAAGTGACACATCACTGTAATCAGGGTCTTTGCTCCTACATTGCAGTGCTTTCACATTATAAAGTAAAAGCCTGCTGTCCAATCTCTTTAATGACATGGAAACTAGAAGTAAATAAATAGAACATAGTTAGCAAGGCTGAAAAAATACATTTGTCCATCCAGTTCAGCCCATTTCCATCAGATCTATGTCCTTCTAAAGAACCTAATAACTGTAAGACACAATATTGTTCTGCTCCAGGAAGACATCCAGGCCTCTCTTAAACCCCTTGACTGAGTTCGCCATCACCACCTCCTCAGGCAAGGAATTCCAAATTCTCACTGCCCTAACAGTAAAGAATCCTCTTCTATGTTGGTGGAAAAACCTTCTCTCCTCCAGACATAGAGAATGGCCCCTTGTGACCGTCACCTTCCTTGGTAGAAACAGATCCTCGGAGAGATATTTGTATTGTCCCCTTATACAATTATATATTGTATAAGTATATAAGGGAACACGTGTAGAAAACACAGGGTGCCCAGCCAACATGACTTTGATCAAAAAAGCATAAAAGCCATCCCACCGTGACATGTTATTTAGAACTATCTGAAGCATAACAAAGAACAAGGAGTCCTGGAAGTGATGATAAGGCCCCAACAGAATCTTGATATCAATATCACCAAGCCTGTCTGGAACTGCATGAACAGACAGAAGGATTTGCACAAGCCAACAGCCAGGTCCTTCAAAATTTTCATTTAAGAGTACCTAGAAAAATGTATGTTTTTTTTAAGTCAAAGGGTGAGCACATCAGTACTCAATAATTTGTAAATGCTCACTTAGTGAAAAGGGTATGGGGCCTCCATTAGTCCAACATATTTGACATTTCTAAAGTGGTCCGAATTCTACTGCAGAGGCATGTGTGCTCATAGTTTGCAAGCAGTTTTCATTTCCTTTTTCTAAGACTGCACATGATGGGCTAAATTCATTAAGAGGGGAATTCCAAAGCACTTCAGTTTTAGAATGGCATATGAAAAACCAGTCTTAATAAATTCTCCTTTTAACTTCCCTTTAAAATTATAAAGCTTCAGAATGAATATTACTGTGACTTACTATGTGCATTTTTGGTAACTGCGTGATAACCCATTTTCAATTACAATATGAATTGCAAGCGTATGGTGTTTTGTAATAACTCTTAAAGCATTCCTCTAGGGTAATTTAAAGTTTTGTAAGTATTCCTAAACTGATGACAAGTGATACATTGGTTAAACTTGCAAAAAAAAAGCTAGAAAAGTAGTGAGAATAATTAGAACATAAAAGGATATTACAAAACAAGCAATAATATAAACTATATTTCCAGATTGGTACTGGGATTAACACTCATTATTATATCCATTATACAGTCTGGGACATACATATACACTTCCAACCTTTTATGACTCAGTCTAATAAGTACTACACAAGTTAATTAATGAATTAATGAATTAATTACTGAAGCAAGAGAACCTTTCATCAAGTTTCTCTCACCCAATGTTTTCCCAATGACTGTAATGAGTGTGAGGCTTCCGTCTGACTACCCAAGGGGGTTGTCTACTGATTACACTCTAACAATGCTTGATCTCAGGCAGCTTCCCTGCATTTCACTTTGAGATGTTTAAAATAAATTCTTTTAAAAGAATAGTAATGACGTTCTTAGTAATTTTAGCGCTATATTTTTATGTCACAAGTGACTAATAGGCATCAGAAATGTTCAAACCATTATCAAGACAGAAGACACAAAATTATTCATCTGCCCATTGTGGATCTTATTATTAGTGTCAAATCTAACTTTCCATTGATTTTATTTCTTAGAGTTTAGCTCAAATAATAAATAGTATCCCTAGCGATAGTCAACCCAATCTATTATGGACATACTAAAGTGTTGTTGATTCTTTGAATAGCAGGCATTAAAGGAAATTTCACAAGTGGCCATTGTCCTAAATCATATTACTATATTTTCGTGAAGCATCTGTATGGCCAGCGGTAGATTTTTGCAAATAACCAAAGGTTGTCAAGATTTCCTGAAACAAGACCAGTTAGGATCAGCTGATCATAGGATAGCTTTAATTTATACAGCTGGGGTCTTATTAATATTTGTATTAATGTTCCATGAAAAAGGAACTGTTATATTAACAAATTTGGCATAAATCAATTGCAATTGCAAATTAAAGAAACTTTGCAATACATCTTGTCAGAGAATTCTTCATCTTTCTCCTCTCTTCCCTCCTGAACTTGTAATCCACTTTCAAAAATAGCTGATCTCTGTCTTTCTCAAGAAAAAATGGACAGTCAGCATGTGAGGTGTCAGATTACACAGCCTATTATACAAAATGGGGAGGGAGAGTAGGAGTATGGAATAGTATGAAGGAAAAAAATAGAATGAGAGACAACAAGATGGTGATGAGCTTTCTAACAAATCTTTTACCTCTCCACAAAGATGTATTCACATCTACACTGCTTATTGCTGCTGTATAATGTCCTCCTTGCTATGTGCTAACCAAGAAATAAAGGAAAGGAATGCAGTCCAGTGTGTTGTGATGGGAAACATTACAGCAGCTGGTCTCTACCAACTAGCTCAGAGGTAATTGCTAATTAAGAGACATAACCTCCAAAGATGAAAACTGGTTAACATGCAAAAAACAAGTCGTTTAACCCCTTCATGACCCAGCCTATTTTGACCTTAAAGACCTTGCCGTTTTTTGCAATTCTGACCAGTGTCCCTTTATGAGGTAATAACTCAGGAACGCTTCAATGGATCCTAGCGGTTCTGAGATTGTTTTTTCGTGACATATTGGGCTTCATGTTAGTGGTAAATTTAGGTCAATAAATTCTGTGTTTATTTGTGATAAAAACGGAAATTTGGCGAAAATTTTGAAAATTTCGCAATTTTCACATTTTGAATTTTTATTCTGTTAAACAAGAGAGTTATGTGACACAAAATAGTTAATAAATAACATTTCCCACACGTCTACTTTACATCAGCACAATTTTGGAAACAAAATTTTTTTTTGCTAGGAAGTTATAAGGGTTAAAATTTGACCAGCGATTTCTCATTTTTACAACGAAATTTACAAAACCATTTTTTTAGGGACCACCTCACATTTGAAGTCAGTTTGAGGGGTCTATATGGCTGAAAATACCCAAAAGTGACACCATTCTAAAAACTGCACCCCTCAAGGTGCACAAAACCACATTCCAGAAGTTTATTAACCCTTTAGGTGCTTCACAGCAGCAGAAGCAACATGGAAGGAAAAAATGAACATTTAACTTTTTAGTCACAAAAATGATCTTTCAGCAACAATTTTTTTATTTTCCCAATGGTAAAAGGAGAAACTGAACCACGAAAGTTGTTGTCCAATTTGTCCTGAGTACGCTGATACCTCATATGTGGGGGTAAACCACTGTTTGGGCGCACGGCAGGGCTTGGAAGGGAAGGAGCGCCATTTGACTTTTTGAATGAAAAATTGGCTGCACTCTTTAGCGGACACCATGTCACATTTGGAGAGCCCCCGTGTGCCTAAAAATTGGAGCTCCCCCACAAGTGACCCCATTTTGGAAACTAGACGCCCCAAGGAACTTATCTAGATGCATAATGAGCCCTTTAAACCCCCAGGTGCTTCACAAATTGATCCGTAAAAATGAAAAAGTACTTTTTTTTCACAAAAAAATTCTTTTAGCCTCAATTTTTTCATTTTCACATGAGCAACAGGATAAAATGGATCCTAAAATTTGTTGGGCAATTTCTCCTGAGTACACCGATACCTCACATGTGGGGGTAAACCACTGTTTGGGCACATGGTAAGGCTCGGAAGGGAAGGAGCGCAATTTGACTTTTTGAATGAAAAATTATCTCCATCGTTAGCGGACACCATGTCGCGTTTGGAGAGACCCTGTGTGCCTAAACATTGGAGCTCCCCCACAAGTGACCCCATTTTGGAAACTGGACCTGCCAAGGAACTTATCTAGATGCCTAGTGAGCACTTTAAACCCTCAGGTGATTCCCAAATTGATCCATAAAAATGAAAAAGTACTTTTTTTTCACAAAAAATTTATTTTCGCCTCAATTTTTTCATTTTCACATGGGCAATAGGATAAAATGGATCCTAAAATTTGTTGGGCAATTTTTCCTGAGTACACCGATACCTCATATGTGGGGGAAACCACTTTTTGGGCACACGGCAGGGCTCGAAAGGGAAGGCGCGCCTTTTGACTTTTTGAATGGAAAATTAGCTCCAATTGTTAGCGGACACCATGTCGCGTTTGGAGAGCCCCTGTGTGCCTATGCATTGGAGCTCCCCCACAAGTGACCCCATTTTGGAAACTAGACCCCCCAAGGAACTTATCTAGATGCATACTGAGCACTTTAAACCCCCAGGTGCTTCACAGAAGTTTATAACGCAGAGCCATGAAAATAAAAAATATTTTTTCTTTCCTCAAAAATGATTTTTTAGCCTGGAATTTCCTATTTTGCCAATCGTAATAGGAGAAATTGGACCACAAATGTTGTTGTCCAGTTTGTCCTGAGTACGCAGATACCCCATATGTAGGGGTAAACCACTGTTTAGGCGCACGGCAGGGCTCAGAAGGGAAGGCACACCATTTGGCTTTTTAAATGGAAAATTATCTCCAATCATTAGCGGACACCATGTCGCGTTTGGAGAGCCCCTGTGTGCCTAAACATTGGAGATCCCCCACAAATGACCTCATTTTGGAAACTAGACTCCCAAAGGAACTAATCTAGATGTGTGGTGAGCACTTTGAACCCTCAAGTGCTTCACAGAAGTTTATAACGCAGAGCCATGAAAAAAAAAAAAAATTATTTTCTCAAAAATGATTTTTTAGCCCGCAATTTTTTATTTTCCCAAGGGTAACAGGAGAAATTTGACCCCAAAAGTTGTTGTCCAGTTTCTCCTGAGTACGCTGATACCCCATATGTGGGGGTAAACCACTGTTTGGGCACATGCTGGGGCTCGGAAGTGAAGTAGTGACGTTTTGAAATGCAGACTTTGATGGAATGCTCTGCGGGCATCACGTTGCGTTTGCAGAGCCCCTGATGTGGCTAAACAGTAGAAACCCCTCACAAGTGACCCCATTTTGGAAACTAGACCCCGAAATGAACTTATCTAGATATGTGGTGAGCACTTTCAACCCCCAAGTGCTTCACAGAAGTTTATAACGCAGAGCCGTGAAAATAATAAATACGTTTTCTTCCCTCAAAAATAATTTTTTAGCCCAGAATTTTTTATTTTCCCAAGGGTTACAGGAGAAATTGGACCACAAAAGTTGTTGTCCAGTTTCTCCTGAGTAAGCTGATACCCCATGTGTGGGGGTAAACCACTGTTTGGGCACACGTCGGGGCTCAGAAGGGAAGTAGTGACTTTTGAAATGCAGACTTTGATGGAATGGTCTGCGGGCGTCACGTTGCGTTTGCAGAGCCCCTGTTGTGCCTAAACAGTAGAAACCCCCCACACGTGACCCCATTTTGGAAACTAGACCCCCAAAGGAGCTTATCTAGATATGTGGTGAGCACTTTCAACCCCCAAGTGCTTTAAAGAAGTTTATAACGCAGAGCCGTGAAAATAACAAATACGTTTTCTTTCCTCAAAATTAATTTTTTAGCCCAGAATTTTTTATTTTCCCAAGGGTTACAGGAGAAATTGGACCCAAAAAAGGTTGTTGTCCAGTTTCTCCTGAGTACGCTGATACCCCATGTGTGGGGGTAAACCACTGTTTGGGCACACGTTGGGGCTCAGAAGGGAAGTAGTGACTTTTGAAATGCAGACTTTGAAGGAATGGTCTGCGGACGTCACGTTGCGTTTGCAGAGCCCCTGGTGTGCCTAAACAGTAGAAACCCCCCACAAGTGACCCCATTTTGTAAACTAGACCCCCCAAGGAACTTATCTAGATATGTGGTGAGCACTTTGAACCCCCAAGTGCTTCACAGACGTTTACAACGCCGAGCCGTGAAAATAAAAATCATTTTTCTTTCCTCAAAAATGATGTTTTAGCAACCAATTTTTTATTTTCTCAAGGGTAACAGGAGAAATTGGACCCCAGTAATTGTTGCGCAGTTTGTCCTGAGTATGCTGGTACCTCATATGTGGGGGTATACCACTGTTTGGGCACACGTCGGGGCTCGGAAGTGAGGGAGCACCATTTGACTTTTTGAATACAAGATTGGCTGGAATCAATGGTGGCGCCATGTTGCGTTTGGAGACCCCCTGATGTGCCTAAACAGTGGAAACCCCTCAATTCTAACTCCAACACACCCCTAACCCTTATCCCAACTGTAGCCGTAACCCTAACCACAACCCTAACCCCAACACACCCCTAACCTCAACCCTAACCCCAACACACCCCTAACCCTAACCACAACCCTAATTCCAACCCAACCCTAACCCTAAGGCTATGTGCCAACGTTGCGGATTCGTATGAGATTTTTCAGCACCATTTTTGAAAAATCCGCGGGTAAAAGGCACTGCGTTTTACCTGCGGATTTACCGCGGCTTGCCAGTGTTTTTTGTGCGGATTTCACCTGCGGATTCCTATTGAGGAACAGGTGTAAAACGCTGCGGAATCCGCACAAAGAATTGAAATGCTGCGGAAAATACAACGCAGCGTTTCCGTGTGGTATTTTCCGCACCATGGGCACAGCGGATTTGGTTTTCCATAGGTTTACATGGTACTGTAAACCTGATGGAACTCTGCTGCGGATCCGCAGCCAAATCCGCACCGTGTGCACATAGCCTAATTCTAAAGGTATGTGCACACACTGCGGAAAACTCTGCGGATCCGCAGCAGTTTCCCATGAGTTTACAGTTCAATGTAAACCTATGGGAAACAAAAATCGCTGTACACATGCTGCAGAAAAACTGCACGGAAACGCAGCGGTTTACATTCCGCAGCATGTCACTTCTTTCTGCAGATTCCACAGCGGTTGTACAACTGCTCCAATAGAAAATCGCAGTTGTAAAACCGCAGTGAAATGCGCAGAAAAACCGTGGTAAATCCGCGATAAATCCACAGCGGTTTAGCACTGCGGATTTATCAAATCCGCTGCGGAAAAATCCGCAGAGGACCAGAATACGTGTGCACATACCGAAAGCCTAACCCTACCCCTACCCCTAACCCTACCCCTAACCCTACCCCTAACCCTAACCCTAGTGGGGGAAAAAAAAAAATTCTTTATTTTATTATTGTCCCTACCTATGGGGGTGACAAAGGGGGGGGTCATTTACTGTTTTTTTATTTTGATCACTGTGATAGGTTTTATCACAGTGATCAAAATTCACTTTGGAACGAATCTGCCAGCTGGCAGATTCAGCGGGCGCACTGCGCATGCGCCCGCCATTTTGGAAGATGGCGGCGCCCAGCAAAGAAGACGGACGGACCCCGGGAGGCTAGGTAAGTATAAGGGGGGGGAGATCAGGGCACGGGGGGGGGCGTCGGAGCACGGGGGGTGGATCGGAGCATGGGGGGGTGGATCGGAACACGGGGGGGTGGATTGGAGCACGGGGTGGGGGATCGCTGTGCGTGGGGGTGGATCGGAGCACGGGGGGATCGCTGTGCGGGGGGATCGGAGTGCGGGGGGTTGGATTGGAGGATGGGGGGTGGGATTGGAGCACGGGGGGAGCGGACAGGAGGACGGGGGAGCGGAGCACAGGACGGAGGGGAGCGGACCATAGATCGGAGGGCTGGGGGGGCGATTGGTGGAGTGGGGGGGGGCACATAAGTGTTTCCAGCCATGGCCGATGATATTGCAGCATCGGCCATGGCTGGATTGTAATATTTCACCAGTTTTTTAGGTGAAATATTACAAATCGCTCTGATTGGCAGTTTCACTTTCAACAGCCAATCAGAGCGATCGTAGCCACGGGGGGGTGAAGCCACCCCCCCACTGGGCTAAACTACCACTCCCCCTGTCCCTGCAGATCGGGTGAAATGGGAGTTAACCCTTTCACCCGATCTGCAGGGACGCGATCTTTCTGTGACACAGCATATGCGTCACAGGTCGGATTGGCACAGACTTTCATGACGCATACGCTGTGTCACAGGTCGGGAAGGGGTTAATGTCCAAATACAGTGATTCCTCATGTTCACACAAAACAGCTTAGTTTGAAAAGTTATTTGAACGTACAGTTGACCTGTTCATTTTCTAAAAATGGCTAAAAGTCCCAAGTAGTGCAGAAAAAAAATATAAGGTAACATTTGCTTTTTTAAAGAAATTATTAATGTAGACGTGGGAATGTTAGAGAAAATAAATAGATAACCAATATATAGAGTAGTTGAACACATAATTACTGTATGTCGAGAAGGTTAAAACTAGGTTCTGTTTAAGAAATAATGATGGGAACCAGATAGGTCAACATTTGAAATAAACATGCAAATTGCCTCTTCTGAGAAAAAGAGGACTTAAACTCTATAGCGCCACCTGTTGGAAGTAGCGATCCTACAAGTCACAATCAACCCTTTAATTAGTCTTGCAATATGACTTAGGATAAAAGCCAAATCAGTATCTCAATTCGCAGACATGGTGTTTCGGGCTGTTGGCCCTCGTCAGTGCGAAGCATGAGAACTAATTTGGCTAGATGAGAGGCTCTGGACTGGGGTCTAAGGGGTATCGTTTCTCCTTATAAACAGTATTGCATCCAATTTTTTGTAAACTTAATATAAAAAGGTACATACGGCTAAAAGCATAGAATGAGAGCAAGTTAACTGTGGGACGGTTCTCTCTACAGGTGTTTTATGTTTTAGGCTATGTGCACACGTAGGAAATGTGGTGCAGAATTTTCTGCACTAAATCTGCATCTGCAGATTTGATGCAGTTTCTGTGCAGTTTCTATGCAGTTTCTATGCAGTTTCTGTGCAGTTTCTGTGCAGTTTCTGTGCAGTTTCTATGCAGTTTCTATGCAGTTTCTGTGCAGTTTCTGTGCAGTTTCTGTGCAGATTCTATGCAGTTTCTGTGCAGTACAATGTAAATCAATGTGAAAAGAAAAAAGCTGTGCACATGGTGCAGAAAAATCTGCTGCAGAAACGCTGCAGAACTGCACAAAACAAGCGACGTGCACTTCTTTGAAATCTGCAGCGTTTCTGCGCAGATTTTTCTGCACCATGTGCACAGCTTTTTTCTTTTCACATTGATTTACATTGTACTGTAAATCACAGTGCAGTTCTGCAGCGTTTCTGCAGCAGAAAAATCTGCTGCAGTTCTGCACCAATTCTGCACTAAATCTGCATCGTGTGCACATACCCTTACATTTCATTGTGCCACATACTATACCATTTCAATATAATGTCTTCACTCATAGGTCCTATAGCGATTCTACCTTATGATTAACAAATCTAAAAAGCTGTCTAGGTGCCAATTCTGCATTCACAGTAGAATGATGAAAGGGTTGAGTTTTCATTAAATATACCTGTACAATACACTATAATTTAAGATGTGCTTTATTATTTCTTTTCTCTAAGCTCTTGTAGAAACTTGAAGCATGCATGCCTGTGTCTTATGTTGAAACATCTAATTATTGAGAGAAAAACTCATTAATTGGGTAATTGATTTTAGCTTCTTAGAGATTTGAATGTAAATAATATTTAGTTCTAGTTTTCATTTGTTTGATGATTATCATTGTGAAAACTGCTATATTACATTTGGGAAGGAAACAACAACAAGCTAGAATTCAACAGCTGTAAAAAAAAAAAAGACTAGACCATCTATAAACCCAAGGGCAATAAAAACTAGTTAACTTTACTCTATCTTTTTATTACTCTATTTTATTAATTTAAAGGCTTTATAACCAGACTCCAAGAAAAGTAGTGTTAGTAGCAAACATAGTCATTTAGAAGCCATATTATAATATGTGTAGTTATCAAATGCACATGCAAATCAGTGACCAATGCTAGTAGAGGAACAGCAGGGTATTAGTAGGTAAATAGTATTTTTTTTGCTTAAAGTTTTACATATACATACAGTAGAGATTGACACACTTTCTAACAATTACTTTGTTTAACCCCTTCATGACCAGGGGATTTTTCGTTTTTCCGTGTTCGTTTTTCGCTCCCCTCCTTCCCAGAGCCATAACTTTTTTATTTTTCCGTCAATTTGGCCATGTGAGGGCTTATTTTTTGCGGGACGAGTTGTACTTTTGAACGACATCATTGGTTTTAGCATGTCGTGTACTAGAAAACGGGAAAAAAATTCCAAGTGCGGTGAAATTGCAAAAAAAGTGCAATCCCACATTGGTTTTTTGTTTGGCTTTTTTGCTAGGTTCACTAAATGCTAAAAATGACCTGCCATTATGATTCTCCAGGTCATTATGAGTTCATAGACACCAAACATGACTAGGTTATTTTTTATCTAAGTGGTGAAAAAAAATTCCAAACTTTGCTAAAAAAAAAAAAAAAAACATTGCGCCATTTTCCGATACTCGTAGCGTCTCCATTTTTCGTGATCTGGGGTCGGTTGAGGGCTTATTTTTTGCGTGCCGAGATGACGTTTTTAATGATAGCATTTCGGTGCAGATACGTTCTTTTGATCGCCCGTTATTGCATTTTAATGCAATGTCGCGGCGACCAAAAAAACGTAATTCTGGCGTTTCGAGTTTTTTTCCCGCTACGCTGTTTAGCGATCAGGTTAATACTTTTTTTTATTTGATAGATCGGGCAATTCTGAGTGCGGCGATACCAAATATGCGTAGATTTGATATTTTTTTTTATTGATTTATTTTGATTGGGGCGAAAGGGGGGTGATTTAAACTTTTATGTTTTTTTTATTTTTTTCACATTTTTTTAAACTTTTTTTTTTAACTTTTGCCATGCTTCAATAGCCTCCATGGGAGGCTAGAAGCAGGCACAGCACGATCGGCTCTGCTACATAGCAGCGATCTGCTGATCGCTGCTATGTAGCAGAATTGCACGTGTGCTGTGAGCGCCGACCACAGGGTGGCGCTCACAGCGACGGGCAATCAGTAACCATAGAGGTCTCAAGGACCTCTATGGCTAGAATGGAGACGCATCGCCGACCCCCGGACATGTGACGGGGGTCGGCGATGACGTCATTTCCGGCCGCCCGGCCGGAAGCGGTAGTTAAATGCTGCTGTCTGCGTTTGACAGCGGTATTTAACTAGTTAATAGGTGCGGGCAGATCGTGATTCTGCCCGCGCCTATTACGGGCACATGTCAGCTGTTCAAAACAGCTGACATGTCCCGGCTTTGGTGCGGGCTCACCGCGGAGCCCTGCATCAAAGCAGGGGAGCCGGCATCGGACGGTATAGTACGTCCGATGCCGGTAAGGGGTTAAAGATGTTTGCCCGAGTCTTCATTTTTAAAACTTGACTCTGATTTAATGATGTGTTTCCCTTTAGTTTTTACATTTAGAAAAGACTTGGTTTTTGCATACTGTGAGTTTTTTGGTCTAATCTACTTTTTGTGCTTTTCCTTCTTGTAGGTATAAACAAAAACTGTATTGTTAGCATATCTATCACCCACTTTTCTCCAATGTGATTTAGAAATAACGCAAATAGTATAAGAAAATAGATGATATGCGGAAATATTAACGAATATTAATTAGCAGTACAATTCTTAATTAGCTCTACTTAGTCTCTTAATATTTTATGAAAGATCTTATCTGTTATGAAATATCTCTAACGTATACCTACCAGGATTGTACTCTTAAGCAATACATACTATCGCCATAATAATTATTATTTTGAAGATTTGCTTTATGACTCCTTCAATGATTAATGATATATCATCATTCATTGGTGGAACTTCCCAGGTCACAGTTGCTGAGGAACGGGGGAGGGATGCAGCTTCAGTGCACCCTGGCCTCTAGAGTATTAGAAAATACACAAGACACATGAGGGTCATCAAACAAACCATCTGTTTGTATCTATGTCAGTGGGATGGAATTAACAGGCAACAAACCATGCATAGATCTTAATCAAAACTGCCAACACTGGCCTAAGGGTGTTGTTATTATTATTATTTTGAAAATTATAATAATAATAATAATAACGATAATATAAACAGTTTAATTTCCCACTGCTATTGAGTTCTATATTATGAATTTGTATTTGTAACATATAGACAGAGGAAACAGATATCGAGACTTATATTCCAGAATCTAGACTCTTATACATCCATGTTGCATATACAGCTCCTTAAAACAAAATTCACCTGTAAACAAAAATATAGATTTTTTTGTAGTTCATCCATCTCCAATGATTATTTTAGGAGCAATAGTAAAAAATAAAAAGAGCAGTACTACTATTTTAATGTTATAAAATTAAAATGACAGTTTCTAATTCAAAACTATGGCCTCATATTACAGCAACCACAGCATAAAGTAAGAATGAATGACTGGGCAGACCAGCTCCTACTCTGCCCAGATCTTCTAAAATATATTTACTGCACATAGGAGTTCAGCTGCATACAATCATGTAGCTGTGGAAATAATGATTTGCCATTGGTTTTCAGCCTGCATGGTCGCATCTTAGCACCATCATCATCGCAGACATGGAATATGGTGTGGGACATTATGTCGGACATGTGAGGGATATTGTTTTTTATTTTGTTTTTTGACAGGAGACCAGTGATTCAATGGAATGGGCATTAGGTGAGTATTTTTGTTGTTTATTATTTTCTGTTTTTACAGGGAACCAGAGCTTCAATGAAATGGGAGTAAGGTGAATATAACAGTTTTTGTTATTTTAAAATAAATTTCAATGGTGTTTATTTTTATTTCAAATAAAGGACATTATTTTTTCTATTGAAAATATGAGTATGGGAATAGTAATGGAGAGGCATTTTATATATGCTTCTGAATTACTAAATGCTGGACTTGATGTCACTTGAAAATACAAAGGTGACATCAGCCCCACAAATATAAACCCCACTTGCCACCACCACAGAACAAGTGTAAAGAGCCAGGCAAAGCACCAGAATTGGCACATCTAATAGATGCAGCTTCTCTGTGACAGCTGTGGGCTGCTATTTTTAGGCTGGGGGCCAATATCCATGGCCCCTTATCAGCCAGACAACACCAGTACCCAGCTGTATGCTTTAGCTTGGCTGGTTGCAAAAAATGGGTGGGACTCCATGTTGTTTTTTTAAATATTTAATTAAGTAATTAAAAAATAACAGTCGGACCCCTCTATTCTTAATGACCAACTATGATTTAGCTGACAGCTGAGGGTTGCAGCTCACAGCCATCAGTTTTACCATGCTAGTTATCAAAAATGGAAAGACCCAATATTTAAAAAAAAATGTATTTATTTATAGAGCAGGTGCTGGCTGATGAATACTCCCATTAACCACACCTGCTACCGCTGTTATTAGTGGCAGCAGGCGTAGGCTGATGGGAATATTACTCTCTCATTTGCAGATGCCTCTGTGACTAGAGAAAAACATTTTACCACCAGTCATAGCTGCTGACTCATGCAGATGACAACATGGAAAACACCCGATGTTCAGGTGCCGAACCTGAACAGTAACACAGACTTCCTGGAGAAGTCCATGTTTGTGGTCCAAGCCCGAACAGTAGATGTCCAGTATGGATCCTGAACTTTACTGTTTGGGTTTGCCCATAACTAACTTAAAGTGACAAACAAGGAAGTTATCATGATGCAGAAAGCTACAGTAGCTCATAACACGTACTCAACAAATGCCATAGAATTTGAATTATATGGTGTTACACTCTTTTTATACAGGATATCTTTTTTCATAGTGATATCTTTGTCATTTTATAAACAGCATCACCTATACAAAGAAAAAATGAGCAAAGAAATGCTAGGAAAATTGCTTCAAAATTATCTACATAAGAATGTGTGCAGTGCATATTCAAATGCCCTAATAAATGTTTACATTGCTCAATAAATCATTTCTGTCTATATTGCAAAGTATTTAGGATACATTTTTATACTTTTTTTTATTCATATGCAGTGGGTGAAATAAGTCTTGAACTCGTCACCAATTTTCTAAGCAAATATATTTGTAAAGGTGCTATTGACATTAAATTATCAAATTATGTCGGTAACAAACCATCCAATCCACAAATAAACCAAACCACAGATGTTCATAAATTAAATTATATGTAATAATGAGAAATGACCTAGGGGAAAAGTGTTGAACATGCTTACTGAAATGTATTTAATACTTCATACAAAAGCATTTGTTAAAGATGGCAGACTCAAGATGCCTCCGGTATTGAGAAACTAGTCACATGCATTGCTCAGGTAAGATTTTGGCCCTTTCTTCCACATAAATACTCTTCAAATCCTCAAGATTCCGTGGTCTCCTTCTATGAACTCAAAGCTTTAGTTCCTTCCATAAATTTTCTATTGGAATCAGGTCAGGAGATTGGCTGGGCCATTCTAGCAACCTTATTTTTTTTCTCAGAAACCAAATGAGAGTTTCCTTGGCTGTGTGTTTTGGGTCATTGTCTTATTGAAATATGCACCCTCATTTCATCTTCATCATCCTGGTAGATGGCAGCGCGTTTTTATCAAGAATGCCTCTGTACATTTGTCCATTTATCCTTACTTCAACCACGTGAAGTTTGCTAGTGCCGAAAACTGAAAATCAGCCCATACCATTATGTTCCCACCTCCAAACATCACTGTTGGTATGGTGTTTTGGGGTTGATATGAAATGCCTTTCGTCCTCTAAACATTGTGTGTCTTATGGCTTCCAAAGAGTTTAATTTTGGTCTCATCTGACCTGACTATATTCTCCCAGTATTTTATAGGCTTCTCTAAATGTTGCTGAACAAAACTTTAAATGCTCTTGAACATGCCTTATGTTCAGCAATGGAGTTTTGTGTGGTAACTGTGAAAACAGCCCATGGAGATTAGGTGCATTATGTATAGTATTATTTGAAACAGTTGTATCAGCTGCTTCCAGGTCATTCTTTTGCTCTCCACAGCTATTCATTGGCTCTTGGACAACTCTTCTGGTAATTTTTTTCACTCCTCTGTCTGAGATCTTGCAAGGAGCACCTGCTTGTTGCCAGTTTATGGTGAAATAATGTGTTTTCCACTTCCGGATTATGGCCCCTATAGTGCTTATAGGAACCTTCAGTAATTTAGAAATTCTTTGGAAAGCAATGCCATCACTATGTTTTGCAACAATAAGGTTGTTAAGACCTTGAGACAGGTCTCTTGTTTTACCCATCATGAAATGTTTCTTGTGTGGCACCTTGGCAATGAAAGACATTTTATAGGTCATCTGTTAAACCAACTGATATTATTTTTTACTAAGTGGCGGGATTGCCTTCTAATTACTTATAGATTTCAGCTGGTGTCATGAATTTCCATGGCTTTTTCAACCTCTCAAACCTATGGTTTGATTTCTTTACCTGTATGGTTTGGATGGGTTGTTAGCGACATCTAGTGAGAATTTCATGTCAATAGCACCTTTAGAGATTTACTTACTTGGAAAATTTTTGCCGTGTTCAATACTTATTTTACTCGATGTATACATATATATATATATATATATATATATATATATATTATGGTTTTTTTTTGTATTTCTAACTTAATATTTGGCTTTTTTTTCAGAAGATTTAGTTACTGTATTTCCAAATAGCTGCATGAGTCTCTTTTCAGCAGCCAAAAAAGCACATTTGGCTTTTGGCCTTTTTGCAGACAAACTGGTAAGTTATGAGTCCCGTTAGCTTTTGGTGATGACAGTTTTGATAAAGATCTGCCAAAAAGCAAGCCTTTTGTATTCTATTCACAGAATTCATAGGCAAAAACACAGCATATCTGTTCATTGTTCATTAGAAAAGCTTTCTTTCTCTCTGCATACATGGATAGGAAAATAGAGATAAACTTAGATAGATACTGTAGATTGATAGATGTTTAGACTTTATAAGTTCATAATATCTATGATTTTGTGCACACCTACAATAGTTTTGAGCTACATTTACATTTCTGAAATGTCATAGATTCATTATTCCAGCATTCCCTACATCATAGAGCTTGTTACTAGTGATTTGTATTATGAAAAGTTGAGGTTCACCCGACATAGTAACCTAGTTTACTGGGCAGCACGGTGGCTCAGTGGTTAGCACTGCAGCCTTGCAGAGTTGGAGTTCTGGGTAGGGTTGAGCGAAACGGGTCGGCCACTTTCAGAAGTCGCTGACTTTTGGCAAAGTCGGGTTTCATGAAACCCGACCCGACCCCTGTGTGAGGTCGGCCATGAAGTCGGCGATCTTCTGAATCTGGAATCGGAATTCCGATACCGATTCCCGATATGTTTAAGATATCGGGAATTGGTATCGGAATTCAGATTTAAGTGTAAAATAAAGAATAAAAATAAAAAATATCGCTATACTTACCCTCTGACGCGCCCTGGTACTAACCGGGAACCTTCCTTCCTTTGAATCAGCGCTTTCAGGACCTTGCCGGAAAGAAGCAGGGCGCGTCCGAGGGTGAGTATATACCTAATAGGAATATACTCACCCTCGGACGCGCCCTGCTTCTTTCTGGCAGCCTTCCTTCCTAAGAATCAGCGCTTCCAGGACCTTCAGTGACGTCGCGGTGACGTCACGGCTTCTGATTGGTCGCGCGGCGGTCACATGGGCGGTCGCGCGGCCAATCACAAGCCGCGACGTCACCGCGACTTCACCGCAAGGTCCTGAAAGCGCTGATTCGAAGGAAGGAAGGTTCCCGGTTAGTACCAGGGCGCGTCAGAGGGTAAGTATAGCGATATTTTTTATTTTTATTCTTTATTTTACACTTAAATATGGATCCCAGGGCCTGAAGGAGAGTTTCCACTCCTTCAGACCCTGGGAACCATTGGAAACCCAATGCACTGAATTGGGTTTCGAGTTTCGGCCGACCCCGACCCCGACTTTTTTATAGGATCGGCCGATTTCACTCGACCCGACTTTTGAAAAAGTCGGGTTTCGTGAAACCCGACCCGATCCTATAAAAGTAAAGGTCGCTCAACCCTAGTTCTGGGTTCAAATTCCATCAATGACAACATCTGCAAGACGTTTGTAAGTTTTCCCTGTGTTGGCATGGATTTCCTCCCACACTCCAAAAGACATACTGATAGGGAATTTAGATTCTGAGCCCTAATGGGGACAATGATGATAATGTATGTAAAGCACTGCGGAATATGTTAGCGCTGCATAAGCAAAGCATAATAAAAAATAAATGAATGAAAAAGTGATAGTCCAACACAATATTACTGGCTAGTTTTTGAGGAACCCTTATGCACCTAACAGTATAGGAATTGATATGTGACTGATAAGCTAAATTTATTTAGTGGATTTTACTTAGTAAGTTCCTGGTGGTATTTGTGTGGTAGAGGTTTTAACTCTTACATGAGTGGTCCCAGTAGTTATGTAGGCTTCATCTGCTGTTTTCTTACAGGAACCCAATCTAATTTCCTCTTTCTGTACATAACTGATCACTGTTGCACAATTGGAAGGAATTTGGAGTATCACAACCACACACATTTCATTACACATTCATCTGCATGGAAACATATGTTTATCTATTCCCTCTTCCATCACACCCACAATTATACCAAAATATCAGATAATATGTAAATGTCCTTAAGATTATAACCTTAAAAATGCACAATACTTCTCCCGCGCATTACTGCATCTAACTTGACCATTCAGTTAAAATAAAATCAGATACTACATTCATTAAAATTAGACAACTATATTTCTTACAAATGGCAATGATGCAAATCTAAATATATTGCAGCAGATGCTTGGAAACAACTTCATACATTGGTGTTTTGGCCAATTAAAATTTCAGACTTATTTTTTAATTCCTGACAATTTGATGCTCAAAAATTTCCAATGCCAATTTAAACATATTTAGTTAAGAGCCCAAATTACAATTACAATAGTAAAAGTTAGGAGTCTGGCTAACATAATATTGAAAAGAAAAGTATTGCTAACTGTTCCTGATGGCTTACAAGATATTGATAACAAATATTTACTTTTATTTTCAATTACTATTAGTATAAATGGATTAGAAGTTCTAAACCATAATGCCAAAATTGTACAAACAATTCTAAATATGTTCTTGATGTAGCTTATTTTTGTAGAAAAGCTGAGTACAGACTCTATGGGGATGTTCTGGTGAAAATGATAATTTCTCATGTTAGTTTTCAAATGAAATGATATATGGTAATTTCTGTCTTAGCGCATCAGCTTACAGCTGACAACCTTACTAGATCTATGTATTTTGATGTAATTGCTATTTTTTTCAAAGAACTAGACACTCCAGACAAAAAATTAGACACTCATATAGATGTAAAAGAGTAGGACACTTAATTACAGGCAAAAATGAGTCTACAATGATTTGGTCACTGACTTCGTCCTTCTCAGATGGTTTTTGCTGTGACAAGGATCAAGCTGTGATAAAGTGCTATAGGAGAAACACAGGATGTCTGCAATGGTGATAACACTCTCACCGCTAAAGGCATCCTGTATTTCTCCTGTTTTGCGTTATAACAGCTTCAACCATGTCTCTCTGCAAAAACCATCTGTGTACCCGATGAAGGACAGAGTTAATGACCAAAATGTTGTGCACACATTTTTGGATTGCAAATTAGACTACTTTCACACTAGCGTCATCCACTGCTCTTCGCAATGTGTCGTTTAGGAGAAAAAATGCATCCTGCAAAATTGCTTGCAGGATGCGTTTTTTCTCCATTGACTAACATTAGCGACGCATTGCGACGCTTTGCCACACGTCGCAACCGTCGTGCGACGGTTGTGTCGTGTTGTGGCGGATCGTCGGCAGCAAAAAACTTTACATGAACTCTGCCCCCACCTTCCCGCAACTCACAATGGGGCAGCGGATGCGCTGGAAAAATGCATCCACTGCCCCCGTTGTGCGGCGCTTGCACAGCATGTGTCGGTATGTCGGGCCGACGCAGCGCGACGGCCCCATACCAATGTTAGTTTGAAAGTAGCCTTAGTTTCCTACTGACTCATATTACTATGAGTGCCTACTTCTTTGAATTTACAACATACAAGGTCTGGGCCCATACTAGTGTACCATCCTATCTGGAGTGCCATGATTTATGCAGAATGTGAATCTCCTTCAAGCTGCTCCCTGTGAAGGATTACGGCTGTTTCCCACCAAACGTTTTAACATGAATGCTGCTGTGTTGTCACTCTCTATGTCTTGCTCTTTGACTAATAGATTCTGCTCAAAAAAGTTGCATCAACATTCCCAGTGTGTAGGAATCTAGTCAAAAGTATATAGAAGGTCTTCCAATTCTTTCCAAAGAGATGATTTCAAGAGAAGAAAGGACTGGGAATGTTGAATTTCAAAGCCCCATCATTTTAGTTTCCAGGGAGGTTTGTCATTTTCACATTCTAAGCCAATGCACAGTCAGATGAATGTTAATGTGTATGGGAAAAGACAGGAGAGAAAGCTATTGGACAGCAAGGATTCAGCTTCTTGGTCCAACAGCTATGTAAGATGCATGGCACCTTTGGACATTCATCTGTGGCTCTGAAGCCTGCACACAATTTGGAATGACCCATATGACTGAAAAATTTTAGGTGATTACAGCTATGTGAAATAAATGGAAGAGGCATCATGGTACATATTGCATAGTTACTGAACCTAAGGGCCAAACAATATTTCACTATTAGGACGCAGATAGATGTTGACATTTTCTGTGCTAAAGTTAGAGTTTTTATGGGAGAGAACAGTAAATCTTCGCTAAAATGCTTCTTTAAGAGATCTTAACATTGTGTTTTAATGCAAAAAGAAATTGAAATCTAAAGGGGTGATCCAGGACAATTTAATTTTTCCTTTATGTGTCTGATGCCTGTCGCTAATCTTTGCATGTTCAGAGCGGTAATGGACCACTCCTGCTAATTCTGTGGCTTTGGTGATGTCACATCAGCAGAGCAGCTGCTTCTCTTCCCCTCTGATCTGCTAAGCGGACAGGACGGACGGCAGATGTCATGCTGCGGGGAGATGACAGTCAAGCAACATGATGTCGGCTGTCACGCCCCATCAACTGAGAAGCCCAGAAGAAAAATTATCAATGAGAATAACTTTTTAACTCTATATCAGTATGGATTTATGAGGAATTGCTCCAGTCAAACCAATCTAATCAGTTTTTATGAAGAGGTAAGCTATAGGCTGGACCACGGTGAGTCATTGGACGTGGTATATCTTGATTTTTCCAAAGAGTTCGATACCGTGACACAAAAGAGGTTGATACACAAAATGAGAATGCTGGGTCTGGGGAAAAATGTGTGTAAATGGTTAGGTAACTGATTTAGAGATAGAAAGCAGAGGGTGGTTATAAATGGTATATTCTCTAACTGGGTCGCTGTGACCAGTGGGGTACCGCAGGGGTCAGTATTGGGACCTGTTCTCTTCAACATATTTATTAACGGTCTGGTAGAAGGTTTACACAGTAAAATATTGATATTTGCAGATGATACAAAACTATTTAAAGTAGTATTCTGCTACAGATGGATCTGGATAAGTTGGAAAGTTGGGCTGAAAGGTGGCAGATGACGTTTATCAATGATAAATGTAAGGTTATACACATGGGAAGAAGGAATCAATATCACCATTACACACTGAATGGGAAACCACTGAGTAAATCTGACAGGGAGAAGGACTTGGGGATCTTAGTTAATGATAAACTTACCAGTAGCAGCCAGAGCCCGGCAGCAGCTGCCAAGGCAAACAGGATCATGGGGTGCATTAAAAGAGGTCTGGATACACATGATGAGAGCATTATACTGCCCCTGTACAAATCCCTAGTTAGACCGCACATGGAGTACTGTGTCCAGTTTTGGGCACCGTTGCTCAGGAAGGATATAATGGAACTAGAGAGAGTACAAAGGAGGGCAACAAAATTAATAAAGGGGATGGGGAACTACAGTACCCTGAGAGGTTAGCAAAACTAGGATTATTTAGTCTAGAAAAGAGATGACTGAGGGGCGATCTAATAACCATGTCTAAGTATATAAGGGGACAATACAAATATCTCTCCAAGGATCTGTTTATACCAAGGAAGGTGAAGGTCACAAGGGGGCATTATCTGTGTCTGGAGGACAGAAAGTTTTTCCACAAACATAGAAGAGGATTCTTTACTATTAGGGCAGTGAGAATCTGGAATTCCTTGCCTGAGGAGGTGGTGATGGCAAACTCAGTTGAGGGTTTCAAGGGAGGCCTGGATGTCTTCCTGGAGCGTAACAATATTGTGTCTTACAGGTTCTTTAGAAGGACGTAGATCTGGGAAGTTTTTCTGACGGAATATAGGCTGAACTGGATGGACAAATGTCTTTTTTCGGCCTTGCTAACTATGTTACTATGTTACTAATAAGAGCTGCTTTGTTAACTTGAAGCATCAGAATCACAAGCAGGAGCAGTTCTTGACCACTCTGAGCCAGCATCGGGCAGTACAGGCAGGTAATTAGCAACTATCTGCCTGCTGGTTCTCAGCCCATTCGGAAAAAATAATATAGTCCTGGAAACCCCTTCAAGGTTATAAAAGAGTCAAAAAAAGAATCACAGGAAGAATAAGGAAAGAATAATAAGGCTGGAATCTTGTAAACTAAAGAAAAACAATCTGAGCCACCGCATGCCATCTACATGCTCTACCACAGAATATATGTTACATTATATTGGAAAACTTTTCACCATGCTGTTTAATGCTTATTAGAAGCTGTAACCTTATCCCCAAGGTTTTTCCCAATGTCTTTTTTATCTCTGGAAGAAGAGATAATGTTTGCAAAGAAATGTTTCTGAATAGAAATAAGAGAACCTCCACCTAACAATAGCTACAGCAGAGGTGGTGCATAATCAAGTGGCTTCCAACCAGGTGCTACAAGGTGCAATCCTTTGACCAAATGAAAATGGCATATGATAGATGCACACAAAGTTGTGTGAAAATTAATAAATAATCATATCTTTCTCTGGAAAGCTTCAAGTATGCCACAGCAATTCCTGTTTGTAAAATCATTTGGACATTTTAAGAAGGAATCAAGAAAAACTATAACTTTTTTTACTCTACAGTACTGCGCAGTGATAAAATAAATGATAAAAAATATTTTCACTTGGAAAATAAATAAAATGTAGTCTGTTTCAGAACCTACATATTCATAGATAAACTGAAAATACCTCTGTTGGCACATACTGCGTTTTTACAGAATTTAAGAAAAAAAAATTAAATTCCATTAGGGTGATAGATGCGTGGAGGGCTTGTGAATGTAATTACGCTGCAGAAGAATTTGTCATCATCACTAGGACAAGTATATAGCAACCGCAAGGCACTTTCACTGGAAAATGCTCTTACTCAGGACTGACTCTGTGTCCTTTGCATTTAACCCCATCAGGATAAAACTTAGCTTGGTCCAAAATAATAGCCAATTTCTTTTTCATTGTATCTCAAAATTGTCCATAACTCTTTTGTTTCACATTTCTCATTGTTAACACTGATACAGTAAGTTCTTTCGACCTTGAAATATAGAACTGCAGTTCAGTTAATACAACCCTTCATAAAAATTACGGAAACCAAAGTTTGTATTTATATTGCTTTTTATATGGTAATATATTACTAAGAACCCTTTTTAAACATTTGATCTTTATGGAGAATTAGGTTGCGTGTCACATATCAGACAGGATCAATGGACAACTGTCATGATCCCAATGGCAGGGGATCACTAAAGGACAAGCACAGATACAAACAAGCTCTAGGGCGATGGAACCTGAGCTGACCGCGACCCTGAACCTAACACACAAATAAAAGTAGCCGGGGAACGTGCCTACGATGATCCTAGACGTCTCGCTCCAGCCGAAGATCTAACTTCCCCTATTAGAAGAAACACAGACCTCTCTTGCCTCCAGAGAAATACCCCACAGAAATAGCAGCCCCCCACATATAATGACGGTGAAATGAGAGGAAAGCACATACGCAGTATGAAAACAGTTTCAGCAAAATGAGGCCCGCTAAAGCTAGATAGCAGAGGATACAAAAGTGAACTGCGCGGTCAGCGAAAAACCCTTCAAAAAACCATCCTGAAATTACTTGAACTCATGTGCCAACTCATGGTACATGAGGAGCAATTTCAGCCCACTAGAGCAACCAGCAGCAATAATCACATATCTGCAGGCTGGACTAAAAACCAAATAAAGCAAAACACCAAAACAGGAAAATCCAAACTTAGCTTGACCAGAAGATTCTAGGAGCAGGGAGCAGAGGTAACAAGACACACTGGATACATTGATAACCGGCGAGGAAATGCCAGCAAAGCCAGGTTAAATAGGAAACTCCCATATCCTGATGGAACAGGTGGAACCCAGAGACCCAGGAAAGACAAGTCACCCAGTACCATCAGTAACCACCAGAGGGAGCCCAAAAACAGAACTCACAACAGTACCCCCCCTTGAGGAGGGGTCACCGAACCCTCACGAGAACCACCAGGGCGACCAGGATGAGCCCTATGAAAAGCGCGAACCAAATCATCAGCATGAACATCCGAGGCAACCACCCAAGAATTATCCTCCTGACCATAACCCTTCCACTTGACCAAATACTGGAGTTTCCGTCTGGAAACACGAGAATCCAAGATCTTCTCCACAACATACTCCAATTCTCCCTCCACCAGCACTGGAGCAGGAGGCTCAAGCGAAGGAACAACAGGTACCTCATACTTCCGCAACAACGACCGATGGAATACATTATGAATAGCAAACGATGCCGGGAGATCCAAACGAAACGACACAGGGTTAAGAATTTCCAAGATCCTATAGGGACCGATGAACCGAGGCTTGAACTTAGGAGAAGAGACCTTCATAGGAACAAAACGAGAAGACAACCACACCAAGTCCCCAACAAGAAGTCGAGGACCCACGCGGCGACGGCGATTAGCAAACTGCTGAGCCTTCTCCTGGGACAACTTCAAATTGTCCACCACATGACTCCAAATCCGATGCAACCTATCCACCACCATGTCCACTCCAGGACAATCAGAAGGTTCCACCTGACCAGAGGAAAAACGAGGATGAAACCCCGAATTACAAAAGAAAGGAGAAACCAAGGTAGCAGAACTAGCCCGATTATTAAGGGCAAACTCGGCCAGCGGCAAAAAGGTAACCCAGTCATCCTGATCAGCAGAAACAAAACACCTTAAATAAGTTTCCAAGGTCTGATTAGTTCGTTCAGTCTGGCCATTCGTCTGAGGATGGAATGCAGACGAAAAGGACAAATCAATGCCCATCTTAGCACAGAACGTCCGCCAAAATCTAGACACAAACTGGGATCCCCTGTCAGAAACGATGTTCTCAGGAATCCCATGCAAACAAACCACATTCTGAAAAAACAGAGGGACCAACTCAGAGGAGGAAGGTAACTTAGGCAAGGGTACCAGATGAACCATTTTAGAAAAGCGATCACACACAACCCAGATGACGGACATTTTTTGAGAGACAGGGAGATCCGAAATAAAGTCCATGGAAATGTGCGTCCAAGGCCTCTTCGGGATAGGCAAAGGTGACAACAATCCACTGGCCCGAGAACAGCAAGGCTTAGCCCGAGCACAAACCTCACAAGACTGCACAAAAGAACGCACATCCCTCGACAAGGAAGGCCACCAAAAAGACCTGGCCACCAAGTCTCTTGTACCAAATATTCCAGGATGACCTGCCAACGCAGAAGAATGGACCTCGGAGATGACTCTACTGGTCCAATTATCCGGAACAAACAGTCTCTCAGGCGGACAACGATCAGGTTTACCCGCCTGAAACTCCTGCAAAGCACGTCGCAAGTCTGGGGAGACAGCAGACAAAATCACCCCATCCCTAAGGATACCAGAGGGCTCAGAATTTCCAAGGGAGTCAGGCACAAAACTCCTAGAAAGAGCATCCGCCTTCACATTCTTTGAACCTGGCAGGTATGAAACCACAAAATTGAAACGAGAGAAAAACAGTGACCAACGAGCCTGTCTAGGATTCAGACGCCTGGCAGACTCAAGGTAAATCAAATTTTTGTGATCAGTCAAGACCACCACACGATGTCTAGCACCCTCTAGCCAATGACGCCACTCCTCAAATGCCCACTTCATGGCCAAAAGTTCCCGATTACCAACATCATAATTCCGCTCAGCCGGCGAAAACTTTCTAGAAAAAAACGCGCATGGCTTCATCACTGAGCCATCGGAGCTTCTCTGTGACAAAACCGCCCCTGCTCCAATCTCGGAAGCATCAACCTCAACCTGAAAAGGGAGCGAAACATCTGGCTGACGCAACACAGGAGCAGAAGAAAACCGGCGCTTAAGTTCCTGAAAGGCCTCCACAGCCGCAGGAGACCAATTAGCAACATCAGCACCCTTCTTAGTCAAATCCGTCAAAGGCTTAACAACACTAGAAAAATTAGTTATAAAACGACGATAGAAATTAGCAAAGCCCAAGAACTTCTGTAGACTCTTAAGAGATGTAGGCTGCGTCCAGTCACAAATAGCCTGAACCTTGACGGGATCCATCTCAATAGTAGAAGGGGAAAAAATATACCCCAAGAAAGAAATCTTCTGGACTCCAAAGAGACACTTTGAGCCTTTTACAAACAAGGAATTGGCCTGCAGGACCTGAAACACCTTCCTGACCTGCTGAACATGAGACTCCCAGTCATCAGAAAAAACCAAAATATCATCCAAATACACAATCATAAATTTATCCAGATATTCACGGAAAATATCGTGCATAAAGGACTGGAAGACTGAAGGAGCATTAGAAAGTCCGAAAGGCATTACCAAATACTCAAAATGGCCCTCAGGCGTATTAAATGCGGTTTTCCACTCATCACCTTGCTTTATTCGTATAAGATTATACGCACCCCGAAGATCAATCTTAGTGAACCATTTAGCCCCCTTAATGCGAGCAAACAAATCAGTCAACAATGGCAAAGGATACTGATATTTTACGGTAATCTTATTCAAAAGACGATAATCTATACAAGGCCTCAAGGAACCATCTTTTTTGGCCACGAAAAAAAAACCTGCTCCCAAAGGGGACAAAGATGGACGGATATGTCCCTTTTCCAAGGACTCCTTAACATAATCCCGCATAGCAGTATGCTCTGGCACTGACAGATTGAACAAACGACCTTTAGGAAATTTACTGCCTGGAATTAAATTTATAGCACAATCGCAATCCCTGTGAGGAGGAAGCGAACTGAGCTTAGGCTCCTCAAAAACATCCCGATAGTCAGACAAAAACACAGGAATCTCAGAAGGAGTAGATGAAGCGATAGAAATCGGAGGTGCATCATCATGAACCCCCTGACAACCCCAGCTTAACACAGACATCGATTTCCAGTCAAGGACTGGATTATGAGTTTGTAACCATGGCAGACCAAGCACTAGGACATCATGCAAATTATACAGTACCAGGAAGCGAATCACCTCCTGATGAACAGGAGTCATACCCATGGTCACTTGTGTCCAGTACTGAGGTTTATTCATAGCCAAAGGTGTAGAGTCAATTCCCTTCAAAGGAATAGGGACTTCCAGAGGCTCCAGACTAAACCCACAGCGATTGGCAAATGACCAATCCATAAGACTCAGGGCAGCGCCTGAATCCACATAGGCATCGACGGAAATGGATGATAATGAACAAATCAGAGTCACAGACAGAATGAACTTAGACTGTAAAGTACTAATGGCAACAGACTTATCAACCTTTTTTGTGCGTTTAGAGCATGCTGATATAACATGAGCTGAATCACCACAATAAAAGCACAACCTTTTTTTCCGCCTATAATTTTGCCGTTCACTTCTGGACTGAATTTTATCACATTGCATTATCTCAGGTGACGGTTCAGACGACACCGCCAAATGGTGCACAGGTTTGCGCTCCCGTAAACGCCGATCAATCTGAATAGCCATAGTCATAGACTCATTCAGACCAGTAGGCGCAGGGAACCCAACCATAACATCTTTAATGGCCTCAGAAAGGCCATCTCTGAACCTTGCAGCCAGGGCGCACTCATTCCACTGAGTAAGCACCGACCACTTCCGAAATTTTTGACAATAAATTTCTGCTTCATCTTGCCCCTGAGAGAGGGCCAACAAAGCTTTTTCAGCCTGAATCTCTTGGTTAGGTTCCTCATAGAGCAAACCCAATGCCAGAAAAAACGCATCCGCATTAAGCAACGCAGGGTCCCCTGGTGCCAATGCAAATGCCCAATCCTGAGGGTCACCCCGCAGGAAAGATATAATAATCTTGACTTGCTGTGCAGGGTCTCCAGAGGAGCGAGATTTCAAAGAAAGAAACAACTTGCAATTGTTCCTAAAATTCAGAAAACGAGATCTATCTCCAGAAAAAAACTCTGGGACAGGAATTCTAGGTTCAGACATAGGAGCATGTACAACAAAATCCTGTATATTTTGAACCTTAGCGGCAAGATTATTCAGGCTGGAAGCCAAACTCTGGACGTCCATGATAAACAGCTGGGATCAGAGCCATTCAAAGATTAAGAGGAGGAGGAAGTAGCCAGGCTGCAATAAGGCTAGGCAGCAAACTCTGAAGGAAAAAAAAAAAAAAACAACTTCCTCAGACTACTTATCCTCCTACTTCAGCCAATACAATTAACACTTTGTGGCCGGTTATACTGTCATGATCCCAATGGCAGGGGATCACTAAAGGACAAGCACAGATACAAACAAGCTCTAGGGCGATGGAACCTGAGCTGACCGCGACCCTGAACCTAACACACAAATAAAAGTAGCCGGGGAACGTGCCTACGATGATCCTAGACGTCTCGCTCCAGCCGAAGATCTAACTTCCCCTATTAGAAGAAACACAGACCTCTCTTGCCTCCAGAGAAATACCCCACAGAAATAGCAGCCCCCCACATATAATGACGGTGAAATGAGAGGAAAGCACATACGCAGTATGAAAACAGTTTCAGCAAAATGAGGCCCGCTAAAGCTAGATAGCAGAGGATACAAAAGTGAACTGCGCGGTCAGCGAAAAACCCTTCAAAAAACCATCCTGAAATTACTTGAACTCATGTGCCAACTCATGGTACATGAGGAGCAATTTCAGCCCACTAGAGCAACCAGCAGCAATAATCACATATCTGCAGGCTGGACTAAAAACCAAATAAAGCAAAACACCAAAACAGGAAAATCCAAACTTAGCTTGACCAGAAGATTCTAGGAGCAGGGAGCAGAGGTAACAAGACACACTGGATACATTGATAACCGGCGAGGAAATGCCAGCAAAGCCAGGTTAAATAGGAAACTCCCATATCCTGATGGAACAGGTGGAACCCAGAGACCCAGGAAAGACAAGTCACCCAGTACCATCAGTAACCACCAGAGGGAGCCCAAAAACAGAACTCACAACAGACAACCCTTTGGTTGTTGATTTAGATTGTACTGGAAATTATGGTGTGGGAAATTGCAATTTACTTGTTCCTCCATGCAGCTCAACATTAGTTAATAGAATTCTTTTTCCTTAGAAGATCGCTCGATGACTTCTGTTGAGCACATATGCACATATATATTGTCATGTAGCCTAAATATGTTGGCGTATTTTTTCTGGAAACTCAATAATATATGCAAAAATATTCTTAAAAGAGTTTTTAAGCTAATCAAAATGTCCACCATCTTCCAGCACTCATATACATGATTCCAAAGACATACTGATAGGGATTCTAGATTGTGAGCCCCATTGGGGACAGTGATGATAATGTGTGCAAAAACTGTAAAGCGCTGCGGAATATGTTAGCGCTATATAAAAATAAAGATTATTATTATTATGATTCTAATATGCTGCATATATGTCCTTGATCTGGCCTGCAACAAAGGAAAAACACCTTTATTATATCACCTATGGGGCGGTTGGGTCCGATGCTTGTTGGTGGTCTTGGTCTGATGCCTCCATTCTTCTTTAAATGCTATCCTCCTTCTGTGCTTTGTGTTCCTCAGCACCGCACTCCTGGGCAGGCGTACTTCTCCACCTTGACTAGGGCAGGGTAAAGTACTGCAGTGTGCATGCACTGTTTATATAGACTTACGGACACCGATTTAGTCACCACTAGTGTTGAGCGATACCTTCCGATATTTGAAAGTATCGGTATCGGATGGTATCGGCCGATACCGGCAAAATATCGGATCTCGCCGATACCGATATCCGATACCAATACAAGTCAATGGGACACAAATATCGGAATGTATCCTCGATGGTTCCCAGGGTCTGAAGGAGAGGAAACTCTCCTTCAGGCCCTGGGATCCATATTAATGTAAAAAATAAAGAATAATAATAAAAAATATGGCTATACTCACCCCTCCGAAGGACCCTGGCTGTCACCGCTGCAAGCGTCCGCCTCCGTTCCTGAGAATTGCAGAGAGTGAAGGACCTTCAATGACGTCGCGGTCCACTCACGTGACCGCTCACCTGACCGCGACGTCATCGAAGGTCCTTCACTCACTATGTTCTCAGGAACGGAGGCAGACGCTTGCAGCTGTGGCAGCCAGGGTTCTTTGGAGGGGTGAGTATAGCCATATTTGTTATTTTTATTCTTTATTTTTACATTAATATGGATCCCAGGGCCTGAAGGAGAGTTTCCTCTCTTCCAGACCCTTGGAACCATACGCACCGCACACGCCGATACCGATTTCCGATATCACAAAAATATCGGAACTCGGTATCGGAATTCCGATACAGCAAGTATCGGCCGATACCCGATACTTGCAGTATCGGAATGCTCAACACTAGTCACCAGTCGCGTGACTAATTTCTTCTGCTGTGATGATCCATATAATGTGCTGTATACCCAATACATGATCGTTGCTTGCTTCTTTCTTTTCCGCTGTACATTATGTTCATCACAGACATGGTTCAGCTGCACCTATATATCTTATCAGTACATGCCACATGTGGGTATCATTAAACATTTTGCACACTTTACCTGCAATAGCCTCAAAACTGCATTATTGCTAGCTACAGAATGAGTAAAGTCAGCATGTTCTGAGTCTATAACTCCTTTGTACGATGCTCCTCTAAACTCCTTCAGTTAATTTATGACCACAATTCACCATTTTATCTTTCAAAATTGGGTTTTAGTCCACCCACAATGCACTTTGCTACACATTCTTGTATTTTATTGCATGATTATTTAAATCATCATGGCCATGAGAATTTTTGCTAATTTTTTGAAAAATGAAATAAATATAAAAATCCTAAATAAATAGTGTATATTTTGCTAGACTACCATGGATACAAAAAAGGGGCACCTTGACACTAATGATTATAATGAAATACATGAAAAAAATATTTTCTACTAAATGGAGAGTATGTTCTAAAATGCTGCTGGATATTGTAAGTGCTATCTTTTTGAAAAAAAAAAAAGTTATGATCTGTGCAAAATAACTAGGTACAAATACAAGTGTGTATTTTTTAGCTGATCGATGCAAAAGCTTCAGTCCTAATTCAAATTTAAATAAATAAATTTGCATAACAATTTTGAGACCAACCCATGCATTTGTATTTTGTTTCATCATAGTATATTTTACTTACCATCAAAATTCCCTATTCTGAACTTATACCTATGACCTATATTGGTCTTTTGTTACCTATTGGTACTAAACTCTTCTGGCTTCACTTTAGGTTCATTATCCTACGCTACAAATATAGTCATCCCTGCATAGTAAAAGTCAATATTGTACAGTTATTTATTCCGCCTAGGGACTCTGGTGTGTTATTTTGCAGTATATCATATAAAACTATATTAGGCTCATGTTTTCTGTCTTGAAAGAATCCCAAATTATTATTTGGTTTAGTTGCCCTACAGAGTATTAAAACCTCTTGCAGATTCTTGTGTCAACTGTAAGAAGGCATACGATATTTTTCTCTACTGACCATTTGTAATGTCACTAATAAAGATGTAACTGAGTGCCGGCTCCATAACAGATTCCTTAGACACTCATGATTTTCCGGTAACTTTTCATAACATAAGCCAGAGGCGTTAGAACATCTGACAGCTTCAGTAATACAAAATAAAATAATTTAAAAGAAAGGTCATTTATTTTTCCACTTTAAGATAAAACCAGTTCACCGAAAGATGTCAATGGTAAAACCTATCTGAAACATGTTTACAAATCAGCTCCATGGGACTTTACAACATCAGACGGCTGGGTGATATTTTGTAGAACATTTTGAAAAATAAATAAGCTTCTAATAAATGTCAATCATTTTCTGGGAGGCGGTGTATTAGGACTGGCGTAACGCACCGAGTAAATAGTGAGATGATATTTGGTGCGTTCGCAGCCCGGGGTCCACCGTGCAGGAAAGAACCTGCTGCTGGAAAATGGTGACACTATATGGTGGTGGAAGCAAACTCTGTTACGTCACAGGGCCACGGTACCGCACAAAGAGCACAAGCAAGGAGTCACAGAACTCAATCCCAAGACTCGGTAATAGAGTTCGTCTAGACCACTTGCACTCGACACCGCTACTGGGTGTCAGACTATAACTAATAATAGTAAATTTAAGCACAAGAGTGCGAGCAGTGCCACACTGGCGAACGCCACCAACCACCCAGACTTGGGTTAGAGAAGTGCTCTAATAGCGCATGGTGCCGCACTGACATCACAGCAATAGACGCTGCATCGTATTTTTAATGGTGATAGACAGCAGACATCCACCTTATGCAAGCAGTCATACACAAGGGAGGGGATGTTTAAAGAACAACTTGCACTCATCAACACACACACGTTTTCAAATGTACACTAGCGCATGGCCGTGCAGTCATGCAAACCTTTTATAGCTGCAGCAAGTACAGGACCTTCCCAGAAGGACCAATGGGAGGCTGACACAGAAGTTGAGCACCTTCAGGACCTTCCTAGAGGACCAATGGGATTTGCTGTAGTATCTGAGCAGGTGACCCTTGATCTCCAACGAGAGATCTTACCCTGGGCATGCCCAGAAGGGGAAAAGTAGGACTTAGTCCCAAAAACGTCTGCTCGCCACTGCCCAGTACAGTCTACAATGGCAGAAGCTGGAAAGGCAGCAGTAACCCTTTGCACAGAGTCAGACTGAGCGAGATGCTGGGACTGATGTCTCTGCTGAGCAGACTCCACTGCGGCAGGAGAAGAATGGGAGACTGCAGCGGAGATGGCCTGAGATTCCCCTTGTGCAGAAGCGGGAACTCGACCCATAACACGGTGGCTACTTTATGATTTGGAAATGCATTGATGCTGTGATTTTACAGATATCATATAAATGTTTCCAGAAATGCAAAGAAACTAAATTATTGTTATTATTTGTATTATATTAACACATGTTGTACATTTTGGATAATCCCTATGTGTTAGAAGCAGATCCTGAAGTGTCTACTTGATTAATTCACAGCGATCAGTTGTATTATGTAGGGAAAGCTGTCCATAGCTTTTTATTTTCCTTTTAATATGACTACAAAGGAAATTAGGTATTAAATTGTACTCTTTTAACTTCCTGGGTTTTCTCAGTAAAGTAAAGCTGGAAAGGTCCCCTAGAATGACAAGCACTAAAGAAAATGATTAACACAGAATTTTCTTATATTCCCCAACAGGTTATATGAAAATAAATTCTCTAAGCTGGACTGTTACTATTTATTAACATGGAGAATTATGTGTCGAGTCTCTTTTAAGCGTTGACATTGAATTTAGGATTGCTACCTCCAACATGTGGAACAAGAGCTCTGGTGAGGATATTTCTACAGTATTTTAAAATGAAGACGTGAACCAAAAGTGAATCTTTACATGAGAGGCCTGGCAACAAAGAAACCTTGTTCAACAAGTAAAAATGCCACAAAAATATTGTGGAAAATCTGAGTGGCGTGATTAAGTAAACCACGAAAGCACTTTTGGGGCCAGTTGGGGCCACTGGATTCTCACTGACTTTTGCTGTAAATTTCCTTCCTTTTACACACATGTGTTGTTACTTTGAGCTTGAGTAGTGCTCCCATTTAGCTTATTGTTACTGGGTGTTTGATGAAAATTTAGTTAAAGCTATATATGGGTATCACTAGCATTTCAGTCCGGTACAATATCATGACAGCTTGATAATGGTTAATACATCACACTGTACTTGGAGATTTGGGAACTTTACCCTTATACTCTAGTTATTTTCGAAGGAATGTTTACACTAATTAGTGTTGTTTTGCACATGAAATAGTTTACATGTTTTTGCACTCTGTACTTTATTTCTGTGAAGTCATACATAGTCAGTGTGGTCCTTTTAGTGTAGCTTATTTATTTTGACTACTTTTTATTATGTTTAACCCCTTTACCCCCAAGGGTGGTTTGCACGTTAATGACCGGGCCAATTTTTACAATTCTGACCACTGTCCCTTTATGAGGTTATAACTCTGGAACGCTTCAACGGATCCCAGTGATTCTGAGATTGTTTTCTTGTAACATATTGTACTTCATGATAGTCGTAAAATTTCTTCGATATAACTTGCGTTTATTTGTGAAAAAAACGGAAATTTGGCGAAAATTTTGAAAATTTCGCAATTTTCCAACTTTGAATTTTTATTCTGTTAAACCAGAGAGTTAAGTGACACAATATAGTTAATAAATAACATTACCCACATGTCTACTTTACATCAGCACAATTTTGGAAACAAAATTTTTTTTTTCTAGGAAGTTACAAGGGTTAAAATTTGACCAGCAATTTCTCATTTTTACAACAAAATTTACAAAACCATTTTTTTTAGGGACCACCTCACATTTGAAGTCATTTTGAGGGGTCTATATGGCAGAAAATACCCAAAAGTGACACCATTCTAAAAACTGCACCCCTCAAGCTGCTCAAAACCACATTCAAGAAGTTTATTAACCCTTCAGGTGTTTCACAGCAGCAGAAGCAACATGGAAGGAAAAAATTAACATTTTACTTTTTAGTCACAAAAATGTTCTTTCAGCAATAATTTTTTTAATTTCCCAAGGGTAAAAAGAGAAAATGGACATCAAGAGTTGTTGTCCAATTTGTCCTGAATACGCTGATACCCCACATGTGAGGGGGAACCACTTTTTGGACGCATGGCAGGGCTTAGAAGGAAAGGAGTGCCGTTTGACATTTTCAAGCTAAAATTGGCTGGAATTGAGATCGGATGCCATGTCGCGTTTGGCGAGCCCCTGATGTGCCTAAACAGTGGAAACCCCCCACAAGTGACCCCATTTTGGAAACTAGACCCCCTAAGGAACTTATCTAGTTGTGTCGTGAGCACTTTTATCCCCCAAGTGCTTCACGAAAGTTTATAACGCCCGGGCGTGAAAATAAAAAATCCTATTTTTTCCACAAACATGATGGTTTAGTCCCCAATTTTTTATTTTCTCAAAGGTAAAAGGAGAAATTGGACCCCAAAAGTTGTTGTCCAATTTGTCCTGAGTACGCTGATACCCCATATATGGGGGGAACCACTGTTTGGGCGCATGGCAGGGCTCAGAAGGAAAGGAGCACCGTTTGACATTTTCAAGCTAAAATTGTCTGGAATTGAGATCGCACGCCATGTCGCGTTTGGACAGCCCCTGATGTGCCTAAACAGTGGAAACCCCCCAAAAGTGACCCCATTTTGGAAACTAGACCCCCTAAGGAACTTATCTAGGTGTGTGGTGAGCACTTTTATCCCCCAAGTGCTTCACGAAAGTTTATAACGCCCGGGCGTGAAAATAAAAAATCCTATTTTTTCCACAAACATGATGGTTTAGTCCCCAATTTTTTATTTTCTCAAAGGTAAAAGGAGAAATAGGACCCCAAAAGTTGTTGTCCAATTTGTCCTGAGTACGCTGATACCCCATATGTGGGGGGGAACCACTGTTTG